>NW_025348217.1:0-6602 GCF_016433145.1 Gracilinanus agilis | reverse complement strand
CCCGCACCGCAGGCTCCGCGCCCCTTACGCCCTGCCCAGACGGTGACGTGGGCCCAGAGAGTGCCGGGGCCTCAAAGCTCCGAAAATGATCCACAAGCAGTCACCACGCGAGCAGCGCCCCGTGTGCCAGGCCCCGTGCCAAGCACTTTACGGCGAGGGGCTTGTTCGATCCTCGGCGACCCCCGGAGGGAGAGAGGGAGGCGGGCGCTGTTGTTCTGCCTGTTTGACAGATGAGGAAACTGAGGCAGGCAGCGAGGAAGTAACTCGGCCCTTCGACCACAAGCTGCTTGGGGGGGGGAACAAGTGGGCAGCGGTTGCTCCCGTTGGGAAAACTGTCTTCACCTACTGGTGCCCCACCCCCACCCCCACCCCCACCCCCACCCCTTGCTTCCAGACCTGGAGGACCGTTTGTTATCCCGGCCCTGGGCTAGGTAAGCTCCCATCGCAGGGGGATTGGCGCTCTGCGGACCGAGTGAGTCCTGAGGCCCCAAGGAAAGAGCCGGGACAAAGCGTCAGTCCCGCCCCCAGGGAGAGGGGAGCCCCCTGACCCTTGGAGAAACCTCTCTGCTGGGCCCGAAGCCAGAGCTTCCCCTCCGCCCCCTCCCTCTCCCCTCCCCCCCAGGGTGTCCGCTGCTGCCTGGCCCAGGCTGCCCCAAGAGGAGCCCTCCGGGACCCAGGTAGGCCGCCCAGCCCTGCTGTGACATCTTCACCCACACACCGAGGGAGGAAGCTCCGAGCCTGCTGGGAGACTCCGGACAGGATCCTTCCCTTCCCCAGCCTGGGGGTGGGGGGCTCGGCTGAGGTCCCTCCTCCGGCCACTAGCAGCAGCTGCAGCCTGGCTCCAAGGGGCTCTCTTGGGCTAGGCTGGGCCTCCGAGCCTCCCTGTGCCTCTAGCTGCGCTCCTCTTGGATCAGAGCAGCAGCACTTCGGGGGAGCGCTTGTCTAGGAGCTCAGTAGAGTCTAGACATGCCTGCGGGGCCGGGGGAGGGGCGGTTCTGGCCCATCTGGGTTGGGGGAGGGGCGGTTCTGGCCCATCTGGGTTGGGGGAGGGGCGGCAGGCACCGACCCTTCCCGGCTGGAGCCCCCTTTGCCTAGCCTTGGCCACGCTTAGGAGGGATTCTGGGGCAGAAGGTGGAGGCCGGGCGGCCTCTCTCCAGGCTCTGAGCCCCGAGAACAGCCCTTCAGTGGGGAGAGCAGCCTCTGAGGACCAAAGCTGCCCCCGAGGGGTTGCACTGGCGTCAGCCGGGAATGGGAGCCAGCGTGGGGGTGGGCGGGGGGCAGGAGTGCCCCCAGGAGAGCCCCAGCCCGGGCCCTGAGAGTTTAGCTGTGATCCCGGCCCAGTGCACAGCCCTGGGGAGGTGGGGCGGCCCCGGGGCCCCTCTTGGAAGCTGCTGCAGCTGACAGAGCCAGCCCAGTTCTGCTCATAAGCCAGGCCCGGAGCCTTCAGGCTCCCCGGCCCCTCGCTCCCTTTCCAGGGCACAGCAGCCCAGTTGGCCTGCGGGAGGGGGGTGGGGCGGCTAGTCCTCTGGGTTATGTCGGGCGGGTGTCCTCCCGAAGGGCCCCAGTGTGGTTGGGAGGCTGCCCCCCCCCCAATGAAGGCCATCCTAAGCCCACAGATTGCACCCTGGGGCCAGCGTGGCCAATGGGAGGAAGGCTAGCCCTCTGGAGCCGCAGCCCTAGGGGTGGGGCTCATGACTGAGGGGGCGGGAAGCAGGGCTCTAGGAGCTTGCTGGCCTCTCCCTCAAGCTCTCAATGTCCCCCTTTGAACATTAGCTGCTCAGGGGATCCACTTAGCGGGCCCTCAACGTGGCCCTGGCCAGTGTAGACCAATGTCCATCCCTTGTGTAGCCCGCTCAGTCCCGCCCTGAGGTCGCCTCCTAGCTGTGGCTGTCCCCCCACCCCCACCCAGAGCAGCGGCCTGGGCTTGAGAGCTCTGCCTCTCCCCCTTTCCCCTCTGGGTGGATCAGTGGGTCCCAGGGTGAGCAGGTGTGGGCAGGGAGCCGAGACCCCAGCCAGGCATCCCTCTAGGGCTTCCGCATCCCTTTGGGACACCCAAGAACCTCGGGGTCATCCCGTCCCTCCCTCCTCACCTCACAGACCCGGCCCATTGGCCAGACTTGCCCCCTTCCCTCCACCTCTTCCTCGCTCCGTTCTCCCCAGCTCCCCGTGGCCACCCCTGAGCTTCAGGCCCACTCTCAGGCCTCCCCAACCCTGGCTGCTCCCGATCTTCCTCGAGCACAGCGAGGACCCCATCACCCCCTCCTGGCCCTCCCCAGGGGCTCGGACCACTAACTCTGGAACCAAACATTGCTTCCCCTTCCGGGCGGCCTCCCGAATGCCTCCTCTTGAAGGCTATGGGATTCTTAGTCCACACCAATGCTTTCCAGAGAAGAAAACCTGCAGAGGCAGCCCCCAGGGGGCTTAGGGTCTCCTTTCCTAAAGGAGGAGGAAGAGGGGAATGATGTCAGATGGCGGAAGATGATGCTCTGCTGGCAGCTCCACGTGCCCCCCTGCACGGAGGGCCACGGCTGGTTTCATGTGAAGGGAGGGTACCTTCTGGCCCAGGGGAATCTGGAGCTTGCAGGGAAGAGCAGGCCCCAGACTGCCCAGCAAAAGGGCTTAGCTCGAGACTGAGCAGAGGAGGCAGAAACCAAGATTTGCAGAAGCCACAGGGAGCCGTTGCCATGGAATCATGAGCAGAGCCTCAGTGATGAGGTCAGCGCAGAGCTGGGACCAAGAGGAGAGACAGTCTGGGCAGAGCCCAGGCTGGGTGCACTTGCCTCAGGCAGAGCCAAGTCAAAGGGGAGTTTGGCCCTGCTCTCTCTCCCCAGGTAGGACGTGGTCCTTCCCAAGCTTCTCAGTTTTCTTTAAGTTGATGATTTCAGTCCAGGCTGTATTAAGGCAAAGCCCCAGTAAACAACTAGTCTGTTTGCTCAGCCAGAGACAGAGTGAGAGGAGAGAGCCAGAGAGAGCCAGGGGGAGAGAGAGAGGAATGGGGGGGAGAGAGAAGAGAGAAGAGAGAAGAGAGAAGAGAGAAGAGAGGAGAGAGAGAGAGAGAGAGAGAGAGAGAGAGAGAGAGAGAGAGAGAGANGAGAGAGAGAGAGAGAGAGAGAGAGAGAGAGAGAGAGAGAGAGAGAGAGAGAGAAAGAGAGAAAGAGAGGAGAGAGGTGCATGCACACAGATGCTTTTACTAATTCTCCTGTTTCTATAGATGCCAGACAGAGAAGAGATGAATCCAGGGCCTCCTGGCCCTGGAACAAGTCCACAGTTGAGTCAAGTCTTGGGAGATTGTGCCTAGGTGATTGTTGAAAATCCATTCCCGGGGCAGCTGGGTAGCTCAGTGGATTGAAAGCCAGGCCTAGAGATGGGAGGTCTTAGGTTCAAATCCGGCCTCAGACACTTCCCAGTGGTGTGACCCTGGGCAAGTCACTTGACTCCCATTGCTCACCCTTACCACTCTTCCACCTATAAGCCAATACACAGAAGTTAAGGGTTTAAAAAAAAAAAAAGAAAATCCATTCCCTTCTGAGGGGCAATGACTGAAAGGACCCCACCCACATGGCTGGCAAGAAAGAATGTATTGGTAATTAGATGTCCCCAGCCTACCACCACCCACTTCCCACATGGCTAGAAAGAAGACAAAGATAACCTCTGCCACTGCTGGATGGATATTGGGACTGCAAGCTCCAAACTGCTTAACTGATAAAGATTTGTCTTGGTCTACCCCCTTCTCTCCTCTGATATCATTCCACCCTTATGGGTACCCCCCCACACCTTACACCTGGACCATTGCAGCCTCCAGTCTGCCCACTCCAGTCTATCTTCCATTCATCCACCAACCCTACAGTACAATTCAGTCATGTCATCCCTCCCTACTCAAAGTCAATCAAAAGAGACTTACTAGGGATAATAGATATTAAGCCAGAACAGGTACTAAGAACCCCATTAGCTGGTTTGGCTGAGAGAAGATTCACTGCCTGCATTGTCTGTGGTGATCTCTCAGCTAAGCCTCAAAGTGCCTGCCCTTTGTGCTCACTACAGATGGGGAGGAGACCTAACTAGCTGAGCCTTTGGTCCTGGACAGTCAACCAAGGCTTTAGAAATGTCTGAAACCTTTTAAGGAAAAACTAGCCTAACTTGCATGAGGGGAGGGGCTAGGATGTCACTCCTTCCACAAGATGGATGACCAAAAGAGGTTGGAGCACTGTGGGAGAAGGGGCTGGCTTGGGCCCTTGCTCCCAATGGAGGTTACCTTGCTAGTGAAAACAGTGGGGATGAGCATTGTTTCACTCCACAAAAGGAGTTTAACAAATATAGTAAGGCCTTATGCTTCCCTCTGTATTGAAGTGGACTGAAAAAAAGAGGCTGCAGATATGCCTTCCACATTCACATGGTGCCATATGGAAGGAGAGAAGAGGGCTCCTCACCACTAAGAACTCCCCAGTGAAACAAGGCCCTGAAATCACACAACTCCTCCAGATAGGAATCCAACCCCTGGAGGTAGTAGCTGTCATGTTCTGTAAAGGGCATCCAAAGGGGGAGTCAGGAGAGGCAAGAGAGAATAGGAGAGCAGACACTGCCCCAAAACACAACCTGAGGGACAACTGTCCTGACCTGAGGTCCCCTCTAACTCTTCCCTTCAAATGCAGGTGAATTATATCCCAGCTATATGAAGGCTGAGAAGAAGGGAATTAGGGAAAAGGAATGGAGTGGCTAGCATTGGCCACCCACGGGACAGCTCCTTATTCCAGAAGGTCTCTAATGGAGTCTAGAAATGGGGCTTTACATGGCCACTCATCTGGGCTGCCAAGCCCTGGCAGAGATAGTTAGGCCCCTCTTTGTGGGGGGGGGGAGCCTGAGGGAAACAAATGAGTATGCAGGAAGGAGCAGTGTGACCTACGCACAAGCTGACCCAGAAGGAGATCTAAAACCAGGTCCTCTTCAGAGATGGGGCTCCTTCCCAGGGGAAGACTGGCAAATTGACTTTACCCATCTACCACCCGGTAGAGGTCTCAGAATTCTGCTGGTCCTGGTAGACACAATCACGGGGTGGCAAAGGCACTCCTGAAGGAAATCATCCCCTGGTTTGGCTTCCTACATCCACTCCAGAGTGACAATGGTCTGGCCTTCACCTCACAGGTAACCCAACAAGTAGCCAGGGATGAAATAAATACTGCTTGCACTCTGCCTGGCATCCTCATCTTCAGGGAAGGTAGAGAAAATGAGCCACACTCTCAAGAGAATTTTTACTATCAGGTGAATTGGTTTTTTCCAAGACTCTGTGTGTGGTGCCCTTGGCTCTCCCTTCTCCTATCTGCAACTATATTGACTGTTAGAATGCCGCAGTGGACCCAAAGGGCCATCTTCCAGCTCTCTAGGACTGTAACCCAGCACCTGTCAGACACCTGGGGTGTCCCTCATACCCCCTTTACTCACTTCTTTTGCTCTTTGTCCCTTGCCAGTTTAATTACTTTGTTAAATCTGTGGCCTCTTATCTTTCCCAGTTCCAGTTCCAGACAGTGACTATTGAGCAACAAGTACACCTCCAACCACTGGATGCTGCCTGCTGCTGCTGCCTTCCATTCCCAGAAGCCTTGTGAAAGGCCCCCCTGCCCTGTAACACAGGACCCCATGCCCATCCCTGAGCCTGTGCCCTGATTCAGCAGGAAGCGCCCTTGGCCCCTTTCCCGATTCTGGGCCCTGTGTTATTTGGAGTGGGCCCAAAGGTCCCACAAGCTCTGCCAATAGCTGTTCATGATCCAAAGAACATGGAAGAGTAACCAGTTGATCAGTAGGGGACCACCTTTCAGAGAAGACTTATGGGTAGCTTTGAGTCACAGCTATGAGAGAACTCCTGATATCCATCACCTGGGTCCTTGGTTGGGTGTCCCTGCAGTTTCCCAGGCACACAGGATTAGGTTCAAACAATGCCCAATTTCCACTGTCACTGCCTTCCATAGAGTCTGCAGCAAAGAGCCAGATTTGCCCCAAAGTTGCCCTGGGGTGTTTAGCATCTCATTAGCATCTCATTTGCATTGTGATCTGCAACTCCAATAGGGAAACCAGGTGAACCATGGGGAAGGTCACACAGACCAAGGTGAGCTCTGAACCCCCAAACAAAGGACCCCTTCCTCTGTGACTAAGCATGAGAAGAAGCATTCCTGGCCACTCCATCACCTTCCTCTCACTCTCGCTCGCCATGGAGATTGCCCGAGCCATTAATTCTTTGGACAAGACCCCAGTCTCGCCCACCACATCACATCAGTACCAAAGTCCAGTGATCTCAAGTCAGATCGAGGCTTCCTGTCCTGTTCAATGATCTGCTTCTAACTTGGGAGGAGGGGGCAGAGTCAAGATGGTGGCTTAGATGCAGCGAAAGCCTAAACCTCTCTGACTATCCTCCCATAGCAAACTTTAAAAAGTGCTTCCAGAAACCAGGAATCCAAACCCAACAACAGGACGGAGTCACAGGGATCTCCTACTGAACGCAACTTGAAAGGTAGGCAGAGAGAGAGGGTCGATTTCCATGGGATGAGGGGGAGACCAGAAACAAGACTGGGCTGATCAAACCACACACAGCCACCTGCCACTGCCCCCTCCCC
>NW_025348216.1:0-4332 GCF_016433145.1 Gracilinanus agilis | reverse complement strand
CTCTCTTCTCTCTCTCCCTCTCCTTCTCTCTCCTCCATCTCTCTCTTCCTCTCTCTTCCTCTCCCTCTCCCTCCCTCCCTTCTTCTTCTTCTTCTCTCTCTCTCCCCCTCTCCCTCCCTTTCCTTCCATCTCCCTCTCCCCCCTCTCTCCCTCCCTCCCTCCCTTTCTCTTTCTCTTCCTCCCTCCTTCCCTCCCTCTCTCTTTCTCTGCTTTCTCCTTCTCTGAGGACAATGCCTAAAAGCAAAAGGCTCTCAAGCCACCGGAGGAGGTATTTTTCCTTGAAAAGGATTTCATTAGCTCTGTAGGTAGGTCTCCAGAGATGAACATTTTAGAAACAGATGTGTTTGGCATTTGCTTTTCTTTAAGGCTAAGTTTTGTTTAATTCCTCCTGTATCCAGTTTGAAATCTCTAAGTTTCCCAGAACTGAGAGAAGTCAGGGGGAAGCACCTACGTCTCTAAGCTCTGGTAATTTATGGAATTTAGATAATGCCAGGCAAGTGGACGCTCAGACACTACAATTAGAAGGCAGAGTAATTTAAGTGGGTTGCTGTGTTTTTACAATTAGCTGCTGGGATATCTGATTAGAGAGCCTATTTGGGGAGAGTCATAGGGATAGCTGGGAGACTGCAGGGTGAGGGTAAAGCAAATGCTCCTGAAAGCAATGCCATTTCCTCCCCTCCATGCCACCAGCTCAGGATTGCAGGTGAGTAAATCTGGACCTGGACCGGGATCTCACTCGATTTAGTTTAATTCGATAAATATTTATTAAGGGCCTTCTAGGGGCCAGGCAGAGTGTTAGATGCTAATTCACATTCTTTAGGGGAGCAAGATGTATGCAGATAAAGGCAGTGAAGTGACCCAGTGGATAGAGTGCCAGGCCTGGATTCAAATGGGACTTCAAACACTTTTTAGCTGTGTGACCTTGAGCAAGTCACTTAAACCCAATTGCCTAACTTTTGTCTTTCTGCTGTCTTAGAACCAATACCAAGACCGAAGGTAAGGCTTTAAAAAATGTCTGCGGGTAAATAGATTGTGATGGCCGACTTTGATATAGTACTTTGAGGTTTTCAGAGAGCTTTCTATAAGCTATGATTAAAAGAGTTCAAATCCTGGCTCTGACCTTGGACCAGTTGCTATGCTCTGTGGGTTTCAATTAGTTTCTTTATCTATGAAATGATGGGAGTGACTAACCGGCCTCCTGAGTTCCTTTTCCGGCTTCAGACCTTGGATCCTTTGATTTCATTTGAGTCTCACAGTAACCCTTTGAGGGTGGTAGATAGGAAAGACATTATCTCCATTGGTAGATGGGGAAACCGAAAGTTATTTTGCCATTCCCTATTCTCCTTCTTCAGCTCTGACTACTGACCTCTCTTGTCTTCTTTGAAATCACCCCCCCCCACCTTCTATAGGAAGCCATCCACTTCTTTTTTTTTTTTTTAACCCCTTACCTTCCATCTTGGAATCAGTACTGTGTATTGGTTCCAAGGCAATGGGGGCAAAGTGACTTGCCCAAGGTCACCCAGCTAGGAAGTGTCTGAGGCAGGATTTGATCTCATCAAGATGACTCTTCTTAACTCCAGGCCTGGCACTCTATCCACTGTACCACTTTACCTCCATCTCTTACTTAGTTCTTTTCAAAGCTTGACTCAGGCACGGGCCTTCCAAATGGGACCACTTCATATTCCCCAACTTTGAGTGATTTCTCCTACTGGTAACTCTTTTGCTTTACTTTGTATATATTATACAGTATATATTTCAGACAGCTAGTCAAAAAATATTTATGAAGACCTATTATGCATCAGGTGGAAGGCAACTAGGTGGCCAAATATATAGGACGGTGGGCTTGGAATCAGGAAGACTCACTTTCCTGATTTCAAATATGGCCTCAGATACTTACTAGCTGTGTGACCCTAGGCAAGTCACTGAACCCTATTTGCTTCAGTTTCCCCATTTGTAAAATGAGCTAGAGAAGGAAATGACCAACCATTCCAGTATCCTTGCCAAGAAAACCCCAAATGGGATCACGAAGAATCTGACACAACTGTTTTGCCTCAGTTTCCTCATCTGTCAAATNGTCAAATGAGCTGGAGGAGGAAATGACCAACCATTCTAGTATCTTTGCCAAGAAAACCCCAAATGGGGACACAAAGAACCTGACACAACTGTTTTGTCTCAGTTTCCTCATCTGTCAAATGAGTTGGAGAAAGAAATAGCAAACCACTCCAGTATCTTTGCCAAGAAAACCCCAAATGGGGTCACAAAGAATCTGACACAACTGTTTTGCCTCAGTTTCCTCATCTGTCAAATGAGTTGGAGAAGGAAATGGCAAACCACTCTATTATCTCTGCTAAGAAAACCCCAAATAGGGTCATGAAGAGTGGGATGTGACTGAACAAGAGGTAGAGGTAAGGAGGGATTCTGGGCAATGGGCAGAGCAAGTACCAAAAGGCACCCAGGTAAGAGATGGCATAGTATGCACAGGAAGCAGCTAGTAAATCAATCTGACTAAAAGGCTGGGTGCCTGAAAGGGAGTATTCTGAAATCAGAATGGAAGCGTAGGTGGGCGATGGGTGGTAGAGAGATCTAAATGGCAGCCTGAGGATTTTGTATTGTATCCTGTTGTTGTTGTATCCTATTATTGTTGCATTCCATTATTTATTATTGTATCCTATTGGGGATGCTGTTACTGGGGCTGCTGGCACCAGACTTGCCCTCCAATGGAGCCTCCTTAAAGGCTTTTTTTTAAACCCTTAACTTCTGTGTATTGGCTCCTTGGTGGAAGAGTGGTAAGGGTGGGCAATGGGGGTTAAGTGACTTGCCCAGGATCACACAGCTGGGAACTCCTTAAAAGATTTAACGTGTACTCATTTTAAGGAAAGGGACTTGAAAGAGCCCTATATTATCATTTTTCATCATTACCTCCTTGACTGGATCCCAGGAGTGCGCTATGGTATGATTTTTGCCTTAGGAGTGTCTGGGCTGTTCTATTGAGAATGGATTGGAGAGCAGAGAGACTCGAAGTAAGAAGAATCGGGAGGCCGTGGCAATAGTTCAGGCAAGAGGGGATGAGTATATAGAAAGATTTATCTGAACTGATGCGAAGGGCAGGGAGCAGAACCAGGAGAACACAGTACACAGTGACAGCAATCACGGATGATACTCAGCTGTGGATGACTTAGCTAGTCTCGACATGCAGGGATCCAAGACAATCCCAAGACACTTGGGATGAAAAAGTCTCTCCACCGCCATAAAAGGAGTCTGAATGCCGGTCAAAGCGTTCCACTTTTGACTTGATTTCCTTCTTGAGTTTTTTCTTCAATGTGCAGCAGGTATCTTCTTTCACAGCATGGTGAATATGGAAATATATATTGCATGATAGCACGCATACAACTTATGTCATATTGCCAGCCGCTTGGGGAGGGAGGAAGGGAGGCAGAGGGAGAAAATTTGGATTGCAAAATGAATGTCAGAAAAAGCAAATGTTAAAAATTGTCATATGTGATGATCGGGGATATAGACTCTGAAGGATCACTCTAGTGCAAATATTAACAATATGGAAATAGTGGAAGTGCTCATTGGCTACAGGAGGGGGTTGGGAGGAGGGGAGGGAAAGAACATGATTCATGTAACCATGGAAAAATATACAAAATAATTTAATTAATTCAATAAACTTAAAAAAAAAGATGACCAGAAAAAAAATGTCATATGTGATTGGGAAAAATTACAATTAGAAAAAAGTGGTGATGAAGATATAAATGAGAGAGGCGGGTATGGAGGGGAGAGAAAGGGTCAGGGACAGAGTGACAAAATTTGGCAGCTGATTGGATATATAGAAAGAAGAAGAGGAAGGAGTCAAAGATGAATCCAGGGTTGTCAAGCTGAGTGACTGGAAGGATGGTGGTGCCTTTGATAGATGGAGGAAAGTTAGGAGGGTCAAGTGGAAAATAATTCCTATTTTGGATATGCATGTTGTGTTTGAAATGGTTATGGGAGGGCTAGTTAGGTGGCTCAGGAGACTGAGAGCAAGGCCTGGAGATGGGAGATCTTGGGTTCAAATCTAGTCTTAGACACTTCCTAATTGAATGACCCTGGGTTAGTCACTTAATCCTCATTGGGTCTAAAGTTTACCACTCTTCTGCTTGGAACCAGTACTCAATATAGAATCTAAGACAGAAGGGAAAGTAGGGGAGGAAGGAAGGAAGGAGGAGGGAGGGAGAGAGGAAGGAAGGAAGGAAAGAATTCAATAGAATAAACATAATATAAATAGATTATAGAATTCAATAGAATAAATATAATAATATATAATTCAAATAATATAAATATATTTATATA
>NW_025348215.1:5806-7042 GCF_016433145.1 Gracilinanus agilis | reverse complement strand
GAAATATGGAAAACAATATGGGAGAGATTAGGTTTAGATCAACATCTCACACCCTACACAAAGATAAGTTCAGAATGGGTGAATGACTTGAATATAAAGAGGGAAAGTATAAATAAGTTAAGTGAACACAGAATAGTATACTTGTCAGATCTCTGGGAAAGGAAAGATTTTAAAACCAAGCAAGAGTTAGAGAAAATTACAAAATGTAAATTTAATGGTTTTGAATATATTAAGCTAAAAAGCTTTTGTACAAACAAAAACAATGTAGTCAAAATCAGAAGGGAAACAACAAATTGGGAAAAAATCTTTTTAACGAAAAACTCTGACAGGCGTCTAATTACTCAAATATACAAGGAGTTAAAGCAATTGTATAAAAAAATCAAGCCATTCCCCATTTGATAAATGGGCAAGAGACATGAATAGGCAATTCAGGTAAAGAAATCAAAAGTATCAATATGCACATGAGAAAGTGTTCTAAATCTCTAATAATTAGAGAAATGCAAATCAAAACAACTCTGAGGTATCACCTCACACCTAGCAGATTGGCTAAAATGAAAGAAGGGGAGAGTAATGAATGCTGGAGGGGATGTGGTAAAATTGGGACATTAATGCATTGCTGGTGGAGTTGTGAAATGGTCTGGCCATTCTGGCTGGCAATTTGGAACTATGTCCAAAGGGCTATAAAAGCCTGCCTGCCCTTTGATCTAGCCATACCATTGCTGGGTTTGTACCCCAAACAGATCATAGATAAACAGACTTGTATGAAAATATTTATGGCTGCGCTTTTTGTAGTGGCAAAAAACTGGAAAATGAGGGGATGTCCTTCAATTGGGGAATGGCTGAACAAATTGTGGTATATGCGGGTGATGGAATACTATTGTGCTAAAAGGAATAATAAACTGGAGGAATTCCATGCAAATTGGAGAGACCTCCAGAAAGTGATGCAGAGCGAAAGGAGCAGAGCCAGAAGAACATTGTACACAGTGACTGATGTACTATGGTAAAATCAAATGTAATGGGCTCCTGTACCAGCAGCACTGCAATGACACAAGACAGCTCTGAGGGATTTATGGTAAAGATGCTACCCACATTCAGAGGAAGGACTGCAGGAGAGGAAACATATAAGATAAACAATTGCTTGAATGCATGGACTGAGGAGGACATGAATGGGAAATAGACCCTGAACAAGGACACTTGTTACAACCAGTGGAAATATGCGTTGGCCATGGGTGGGGG
>NW_025348215.1:0-5736 GCF_016433145.1 Gracilinanus agilis | reverse complement strand
AGGCGGACATGA
This sequence comes from Gracilinanus agilis, assembly GCF_016433145.1. Lineage (NCBI taxonomy): Eukaryota > Metazoa > Chordata > Mammalia > Didelphimorphia > Didelphidae > Gracilinanus > Gracilinanus agilis. Next base: position 5,724 of record NW_025348215.1, on the reverse strand, counting down.
ATGGGAAATAGACCCTGAACAAGGACACTTGTTACAACCAGTGGAAATGTGCATTGGCCATGGGTAGGGGTAGAGCGGGGGGTGAAGGGGATAGTAGGGGCATAAAGTATGTAAACAGATTAAAAACGAATATTAATAAATGTCTAATAAAAAAAGAATATGGGGAGAACTAATGAAAAATGTGAAGAATTGAGACCTAGCAATATCAGATCTAAAACTGTATTACAAAGCTGTTATCATGAAAACAATATGGTACTGGCAAAGAGACAGAAGGGAGGATCAGTGGAATAGACTTGGGGTAAAAGACCTCAGTAAGGTAGTGTATAATAAAACAAAAGATCCTAGCTTTTGGGACAAGAACCCAGTTTTTGACAAAAACTGCTGGGAAAATTGGAAAACAGGATGAGAGAGAATAATTTTGTTCAACATCTTATACCTTATACCAAGAAATATTCAAAATGGGTAAATTACTTAAATATAAAGAAGGAAATTTTAAGTAAATTATGTGAACATAGAATAGTATACCTATTCTATGGGAAACGAAAGAATTTAAGACCAAAGAAGAGATAGAGACTATTACAAAATGTAAAATGAACAATCTTGATTACATTAATTTGAAAAATGATGATAAATGCTTTTTTTCCCCAGGAGTAAAGGAAATTGAGAGTCCTTATATCTTTTGGATAATTAGGTATCATAGACAGGTTTGTAAACCTCTTTGCTGCCAGCAACATAAAATAGGTGCTTTGTGACCCCACCACCACCACTTCCTCACCCTATTTGTCAAACTCCTTTGGGGAGCTTCCCTCACCCATTGTTTTGTCAGGAAATTGCTGACTCTGGGAATATTTGGTCACAGGAGAGGGAAAGGTAGAATGGTCACTTTCAAGGTGATGAGAGAATGGAAATGCCTCCATCCTGTATGCAAACATACAGAGCATTATGCCACCATCTCCTCTGTCATCAGTCACCTTTCAAGGACTGTTAACTCAGAGCTGAAGGAATTGGGGACTGGAAGCTTGGGCTTGTGGCAGGTACTGATCATTTAGAATCTCCTGCTCTACTTGGAGTGGCCTCAGGAGAGAAAGTGGGATAATAGCTTCATTTCATGATTTTGTTCTGTTATTCCCTGAATCCTTATATTTTCCAGTTTCTATAATCCACAGCCAAGTGTGGTCCCTAATCCTCCTGACACAGCCCAGTCTGTGATTGACATCAGGTCATGTTACCAGGGCCCCCAGAAATTCTGCCACTAAAAGCAGACATTTTTAGTCCCTACTGTCCCCAGCTCTCTGCAGCTGATAGGTTACATCCCTTGCCTTCCCTGCCTTGGAAAGGCAGCCAGGTTCTCTAGGTTCCTGTGAATGACTACAGCCAGCAGGGCCAAATGACTCTCAGGAATAACATTCACCTGGTGTGCAAGGACACCCAAAGTCTTCCCCTGGTCAGCTGTTTCTCATTTTATCTTTCTTTCCCTCATTATTCCTTTCACTCTCTCTCTCTGTCTCTATCACTTTCTCTGTTTCTGTTTCTCTCTTAATCTCTCTCCCTCTTACTCCTCCTCCTACTTTCTCTCTCACTATCTCTCATCTCTCAGGCTCTTTGTCTTTCTCCCTCTGTTTTACTCCATCTCTGTCCCTGCCTCTCTCTTTTTCAGTTTCTATATTTCTGTATCTCTATCTCTCCCTGTCTCTGATTCTTAATCTTTCTATTTTTATGTATATCTATATCTCTCTCTCAATCTCCAGGTTCCTAATTTCTCCCTCCCTCACTACCTCCCTTCATATTTCTCTCTTCCTTACTCTATCTCTCTCTCTGTCTCTTTCTCTGTCTGTGTCTCCTTCTGTCTCTCTATTTCTCTCACTTGGAGCTGGCCATCTTATAAATTGACTCTCTCATCATTGCTGTCACAATTGGATCAACCCCTATACCTGATCCTCACATCCAGTAATTTGAAACCAGACACATAATCTCTCCTTTTATGGGACAGATTCTAATGACTGGGTTCTGGCTAATTCTTTATCTTTGCCATGGATGGTCTGATGGGGATATAAAGGCAGTGGGTGACAAATGCAAGTAACAGAGAATGAAGAACATCAGATAGAGTAGAGACAGGCAAGATTTCATCAAAGACTGCCTGAGGTCTTGCTCAGTTTCCTCTCTACTTGGGTAAAGTCTTCTCTGTTGAGCTAAAAAGGGAAGACTATTGCTGAATTCTGACAATTGTATTTCAGGATTTATGCAAGATCTCTTGCATTTGCAAAATTACCCTAGGTAATCCTGTCAGTTAGGAGAATGGAACTTTGGTGAGTCCCATGACCTGACAGTTTGAGCTGGGACTATAAATACCCCTGAAGAACCAACCTGGGAGTTCTGATCTTGACCTCACCAAGACACTCAGCTACCCCTTGAATTCCCCTTGGGACCTGGGAGGGATTAATGGAGGAGGAACATGGGCAAGAAATTAGATTAGGTCAGCCTAGCAACAGGTGTACCCCTAAACCAATTCATCAACTTCATCTGTCTAGCTGGTGGATCACACAACATTAGGGCAGTGAAAATTATCTCTGCCTAAGGGGCTGGTTCCGTCAGCCTGATATTACCTTCTAGGTCCATTGCCAGTACAGGCCAGTCACCCTTAGAAACAGCTTCTCCAGACCCTAACCCCTCTTTTCTCAGTTTCTCCTTCTGTGTTTAAATCCTTAGTGTGAAACTATGAGCTTCTATAGTTATTTATAACATCATCCTAGGGTAAGGGGCTGAGGAGAGGTGAGAATAGCAACCATTTGACTCCAAAGGAAGTACTGGACAAGCATCCATTTGTTTCAGGAAGTATGGGAGCTTCACTTCCTGTTGAATACTGATTTCACTCCAGCAGGAAGGGGCTCCTCAGTCTCCAGCTTAAAGGACCCTACAAATAGCAGGGAGACTGACTGGGCATCACAGCTCAGGCTACACATCCCTTGCAGTCTCAAATCACCAGCTATAGTAGTTACAGGCTCTCTTGCCCTGGTGATTCACTTGTACCACCAGCCCCCTATTATCAGCCACTTTACCCCCTTATTACAGTTTGGCAGGCACAGATAGGTTAATCACCTACAAAGGATACTGAAAATGGTTTTGCTAGGATGTTGTTTATAGTCTCTAGTTTCTCTGTGCTTTTCTGGTCTTTTATGCAGGAGCACTTGATTTTTGGTTTAAAGAAGTGCCTCATTTCATTTACCAAATGCTAGAAGTGTATGATTATTACAAACGTTTTTTTGTTATTGTGCAGTCCTTAATAGTCCTGAAGAGGGATCCTTTCACATCTTTGGCTGTTTTTGGCTCTACTTCCAATACAAATTCTGCCTCTGTCTCCCTAGAAATGGTAGAAAACATGAAGCTACAATTCCAAGTCCTCAAACATATCAGGGAAGGGAAAGAATTGGAAGAGCATACAATCCTCCAATTGTAGATTGTAGACACAAAGTATTTAGGAGCTACCAACTCAAGCAAAAAACCACAGGCTGCTAAGGAAACCCAGACTCTGGCTATAGAACCAGGCACTGAGACCACAGTATCCGTACTCCCTATAGTTGCCAGAACCATCCTGAAACCTGGGGACGGTATTGTCCATGTCAAATCTTAATGATTTAAAAGTGCTTAGGAGGTGTTTCCCCAAGTTCTTCCTCTTGCCTTTCAAGAGCATAAAAGAAATGAAGTGTGTCTTCACAATCTTTAATCACAGTTTTGACGACGTGGAGTTTCTTTTGGTGGAGTTTTATTCACCCTCTGAAAAAGAGAAAGTTTTGGCTGAGACTCACTTGAACCCCAATCTCACTGCATGGCCCATGGTCCACCATGACCTAGAATTAATATCACATACTAATATGAGATATTTGGTCCAATGCAGGACAGATTTACTCAAAGCATTGGGGCTACATGCCAAAAGACTGAATTTGTGGCAAAAATTTGAGAAAATGAAGCAGGGGGAAGAAGAACATCATAGCAGTTTCCTTGATAGGGTAATTGAGGCAGCTGAGACAATATTAGGCCTCAGAGATGTGCATGCCCCAGAGGCCATTGATCATATCAGGAGGCAGTTAATGAAGGGTGGTTCACTGCTGGTCCAGAACTATTTTAGGCAGAACTGTCCTTCGTGGGAATCATTGACACTAGAAGATATCAGGCAGCATGCATCTTATATACACAACTCAAAACAAAAGGAAGTCAGGATAGCTAGACAGTCAGATTCAGAAAAGGATTCAGTGATGGCTGACCTCAAGAGATAACTAAAGTAGGCTAGGAAAGAGAAAGAAATTGAATTAAGAACTTTGCCATCCAGGCCAGCAGGGGGTGTAGTCAATCCAGACAACCTGCTAGTGTCTCCAAGCCCAAAACTATTCTATTCTCCAAAATGCTATCTGTGTGGCAAGGCAGGTCACATGGTACAAACTTGTAGATATAAGCAACAAATAGACTTTAGCAGGGCTAACAGCTCCAGCCAGAGAGATATGCATGGCAAAAGAACTTTCTATAACTCAAAATAATCCAACAATTCAAGAAAAGTTGAGGGCACCAAGCATGATGGTCAATGCTGTAATCATGCATGCAAGAGATACAACCAATCTCCATCTCTTGATCAAATGGAGAAATATTTTGGCTCATGGTGTGATTCCGAAGTCCTTATGAACAAAATGCTTAAGGATCAGAAAGGACTTATGGCAATGACAGGCACATGTAAATAACTAATCTGGCTGTGGTAGATCATTCTCAAAGACTGGGCACAGGAGAGCATATTTCTCTAGCAAGCTGAACAGAATACAATGATATTTCTGTGGCAAAAGACCAAGAACGGGACGACTATATGCAAATGTGCAAAGAGATTTATGGGACAATTGAGGATGACTATAAAAGGGGTCTGCTTTCTCATTCCTTCAAGAAAGGCTTAGATGAGAAGTACAGGGACCATCCAAGAATCTGCAACAAGTTGCCTCCAGAAGCTTTGTATTCTTGGTTGGAGTCATCAGAATCTCAAGCTCCTCTCTTTATTCCAAGTTTAAAACAACAGGTTAACTTGGATAAAGAATAGAGTGACAAGGATTTACAATGTGTTCAGGAAGGAGTATTAGTAGTAACCCTGGAGGAGTCAAACCCATTATCTTGCTTTAGGCATGAAGCAACAAGATGAGGTTAGAGAGCAAACCAAATGGAATGCTGACAGAGGCTTGACTTTGCCACAGTAGCCCACTGAGTTGCTGGCTGCTGGCAGCTGCTTAGAGAATTCTACATCTAGCTTTCTCAACCCATTAGCTGATGAATTCAAACCAGGAGCTTGGGGAAGGGAGAATGGTAAGCTGTCATCTCCAGGGGGTAGTGTGTTCAATAACAATATCATTGAAGTCTGTTCAGTGGTTGGAGACACAAATCAACTGACCTCAGCCACACAGACTGGAGGGCTAGATAATGACCTCCAGACAGCTTCTGAGTTGGGAGTTGTACCAGAGGTGTTTAAGGGAATAGAAACTGTCTATTAAACATTCCTTGAGACAACTGATGGGAAAACTCCTGATCTGGGGGGGTTTGTAGTTCACAAGATTACAGAGTGAATGGAGAGACAAGTCAAACCTCAATTTCTTCAGCCCTTAGAGCCAACCTGAGAGGTCCATGGACTCTGCAGAGCTCACAGTTACTCACTTTTCAGTTATGAGAGAGAGAGAGAGAGAGAGAGAGAGAGAGAGAGAG
>NW_025348214.1:0-6133 GCF_016433145.1 Gracilinanus agilis | reverse complement strand
GTTGGAGTCTCTGTGGTGGTGGTAGTGGAGGAGGGTGTTGGAGTCTCCGTGATGGTGGTAGTAGAGGGTATTGGAGTCTCAGTGGTGGTGGAGGGTGGTGGAATCTCAGTGGTGGTGGTAGTTGAAGGTGTTGGAGTCCTAGTGGTGGTGGTGGTGGTAGAGAGTGAAGGTGTTGGAGTTGGAATCTCTGTGGTAGTTGTGGTGGTAGGAGAGGGTGTTGAAGTCTCTGTTGGGGTAGTGGTGGTGGATGTTGGTGTTGGTGTTGGAGTCGGAGTTTCTATGGTAGTGGTAGTGGGTATGGGTGTTGGAGTTTCAGTGGTGGTGGTAGTGGAGGAGGGTGTTGGAATCTCAGTGGTGGCAGTAGTGGAGGGTGGTGGAGTCTCAGTGGTGGTGATGGATGAAGGTGTTGGAGTCCCAGTGGTGGTGGTGGTAGAGGGTGAAGGTGTTGGAGTTGGAATCTCTGTGGTGGTTGTGGTGGTAGGAGAGGGTGTTGAAGTCTCTGTTGGGGTGGTGGTGGTGGATGTTGGTGTTGGTGTTGGAGTAGGAGTCTCTATAGTAGTGGTAGTGGGTGTAGATGTTGGAGTTTCAGTGGTAGTAGTGGTAGGTGTAGGTGTTGGAGTCTCTGTGGTGGTAGTAGTGGGTGTAGGTGTTGGAATCTCGGTGGTGGTGGTAGTGGAGGAGGGTATCGGAGTCTCAGTGGTGGTGGTAGAGGGTGTTGGAATCTCAGTGGTGGTGGAGGGTGTTGGAGTCTTAGTGGTGGTAGTGGGTGTAGGTGTTGGAGTCTTGGTGGTGGTGGTGGAGGGTGAAGGTGTTGGAGNTTCCCTGAATCAACCCAATCAGTCCAGTCACAGACGGGCTCTGGTTTACATTCTGTGCTGGTTGGGGTAGGTGGCTGGGTGGTGGTGGTTGGAGAGGTTGGGCTTTCCGTGGTGGGGGTGGCGGAGGTGGTAGTGGTTGGCGCGGTGGTGGTGGTTGTTGATGAAATAGTTGGGACAGAGGTTGGAGTTGAAGGAGTAAGTGTATGAGTTGTTGATTCGATCATAGGAGTAACAGTTTTCACTGTGGTTGTAGGGCCTGCTGTTGTCGTGGTGCTCGGAGATGTTCCTGGGCATATGTCCATGGGCAGACAACAATTGACTCGAATTTCATAGTCATAACAGAGGCCAAAGAATCCATTTTCATACTGGTCTTCATTTCTGCAAATGAGTCCGAAAGTGGTATTACACTGTACCTTCTGGCCCAGCTGGTCCCAGCTGAGATGGGGCTCCTCAGCCGACCTGCACTCGATGTCCTCAGGGGCACTGCACACCCCATCAAACCTCTCCCAGTCACCACTGCCAGTTGTAGGATGATCCTCATTGATCCAATCCGACCAAAAACAGCAGATTTCTAGGAGGGAACATCAAAATGACAATTTGGAATTTGTGCTTGGCTGGGGGTGGGAGAAGGAACCCAAAGGAGGGCAGCTAATGTCCTGGTAGACCTAAAGGACTTCTGCTACATCAAGTTCAAATCTTCTCCTTCCAACCTTGCCATTGTTCACAGATTCCAAAGACAGCAGAAGACAACTAGTGAAAGCCTCTCATCAGACAAATGGGGAAACTGAGGCCCAGGGTAAAGTAAGAAGTTCTTGCCCAAGGAAGTGCAGCTGGGAAATGGCAGACCTGGGACAATTCAGAGCTATGAGCCTTCTCTACTTCTACACATAAACCTTCGTGGAAGAAAGGAGTTGCCCACTCCAATGGAATGGGTTTTTTCCCTTCTTTGGTAACACCCAAAATGTCATCCTTCCCAAATGGCCACTTAAAGATTCCATGAAAACCTGGCTTTTACCTCACAGAGCCCAGCCTGTCCTGGGTACCCATGGTGCCAGTATCACCGGGGGGTTGCCTCTAAGGCAGGAGTTAGCCGTAGTCCTGAAGTCCTGGCTCTAAAGAGATTCTGCTCTCAATGAGAGAGAGGGGTGAGGGGAGGGGTTGTTGGCTACCTGCTCTCTGTTCTCAAAAACTACCCTGAACTCCCACGGAGCAGCGGAGGGAGGAGAGAGTGTAGCCTAAAATTTGAGAAAAAGGAAAAGCTAACTGAGCTCCCCAACGAGCCCAAGTCACTTCCTCTCTCCATGCAGGGGGCTTTGGCAGTAGGAGCCAAAACTCCAAGCCCTGGCATGGTCCTTTAGCTCTCATGGGGAAAGCCCCACCCCTCGGGTTCTCCTGGAGCTCTCAGCTTCCTAAGCCATTCATGGGGAGCTCCCAAAGCTGCTCCCATTAGAGGCACCCCCAGGGATGGAGCTCTGGCACTGGCGTCTCAGCTGGGGACCCTGGAGACTAAGGAACCACACACACAAGTCTGAAGACATGGAGATTCCCAGCCCCCCCAAGGCTCACCCCAAGCCCTTCTCTGCTACTTGAAGTCACCAAACACAGCTCTGCCCCCAGAGGACCACTGGCCCATCCATCAGTGGCAAGGGATAGAGACTACCTTGCTTGCTAGTGGTGATACTGGTGGTGGAAGGAAGGGTGGTGGTTGGAGAGCTGGTGGTCAGCGAGGTGATGGCCACTGGCGGAGTAGTAGTAGGAGGAGGAGGAGATGTCACACAGACGTTGAAATACTGGGTCACAGTGCCGTTAGGGCCACACAGCTCCCAAAAGCAGAAGGATCCATCCTGAGTCTGGTTAATTATCACCCCTGAGAGGAATAAAAAGCAGGGAAGGGGCCAGGTGAGAAGGTGCTGCCCACAAGACCAAGCCAGAAGCCCTCAATCAGATTCTTCCAGCACAAAAAGCCCCACCTTCCCTCCCTGCCCCCTTCCCACTTCTGTAAACTGAGGTTCTGCAAAGCCTAGCTTTTGCCGAGAACATCCCAGGAAGCTACTGAATGAAGAAGAAGCCTGTGGCTAGGAGAGGAGAGTACAGAGTCTTGGGGTGGGAGAGGGCACCTCAAGAGCCGCTCCCCTTGACTCCCTGAGGAAAACCAGTCAACTGACTTGCTCACACAGATTGAGTCAGTACTCTGACTCAAAATCCAGATCTCTGAAGGAAGATCCCAACAGAGAGATGCAGCATCTCTGATCCCAGAGTCTGCTCCCAGGGGCTGCTCAGAACCCCAGATCATTCTCAGCAGGTCACCTTTCATTGTTTCATTGCATTTTTTTTAAACCCTTGTACTTCGGTGCATTGTCTCATAGGTGGAAGATTGGTAAGGGTGGGCAATGGGGGTCAAGTGACTTGTCCAGGGTCACACAGCCGGGAAGTGGCAAAGGCCGGGCCTGAACCCAGGACCTCCCGTCTCCAGGCCTGACTCTCACTCCACTGAGCTACCCAGCTGCCCCCGTTTCATTGCATTTTTAAAAAGTATTCCCTTTAGCTACCATGGAGCCAGGTGGAGCCCACCCACCTTATGTAACCCATTCTCTCATTCAGCCCAAGGCCAGGAAAGTCCACACAGAAAGATGGGAAAGCACATTACCTGGCTCTTCTTTACATGAGACCTTGGAGGAGTTTGTGCAGACACTGCAAAGGAAGCCAAAGGAGTTAGAAGCTTGAGGACTCAAGTCTGCCCGCTGCCCAGGGGGAATACCACGAGCCTAGGATTCCCCAGGCCCCAGGGTACAATGGCAATCGGTGAGGTCTTCCACTGTGGCTGGCTATCTCGTCTCCTTTTCTGTAGCCTTCACCCCACTTCTTTCCATTCCCATCCAAGATACTCCTTCTTTCTTCTGGCTGCCCAAAGCCCCAATGCAGCCCTCCACCCAGATCTACCCTCCCTCAAGGGCCCAAGTTCCAACTCTATCCTCGGCACACCCCTACAGCTCCCACCGCACACATCTGCAAACCTAATTCACAATAAGGTATGAATAGCTGATAGAGTCGAGCCCCACATCCAGATGGTGTTGTCAAGTGGCCTTTAACTGATGAGGAACGAGGGGAAGATTTTTTAAGGACTAAAATGAAATAGCTAGAGCAAGCCACTTCCAAGAGGTGGTCAACCCTTGGTCTCGGACCTCATAGCCCTGAGCTTCACTTTGCCAGCCTCAACTCTGCCGAACAAGATGGCTCTCCCAGGTTAAGCTCATCACCTAAATTCACCACCAGGTGTCTAACTTAAGCCTTGATTGATCCCACATCCCTCAGTCTCTTCTCTCTTCTGATTGGAGGACTAGAGAGTACAGAGTATCAAATTCCTCCCAATGCCTTCCTTTATAGAGGACAGAAACTGGACCTTTAGCTCATTCCACTGTGTATCTGCTGCCCTTCCTGGTGTCAACTCTATAGAACAAGATGCCCCCATCCTGGATCCCTCTTGGACCATCCCCCCTGCTACCCTTGTATATGGTGTCTTTCCACTCCTGCCCCACTGGATTGTAAGCTCATTGAGGGCAGGGGCTGTCTTTCTTTTTATTAATGGTATATTTGGTGCTTTGCAAACTGGTGTATTGTAGGTACTTAATAAATGTTCATTGCAATGGAATGATAGAGCAGCTGTGACTGGGTAAGAGTTTATGCAGCAGGATGGGCCCTTCCTTCTCCCAGGCCACCTCTGGCTTCCATTAATGGGTTCTTCCTTGCCACCCCCCTCCAGTGCTCTGTATTAGGAAGCAAATTTAGCAAAAGGGGCCAAGAAAATGAGGAGCTTTGGTCCATCTTCCCCTGTGACCCCTTCCTCAGGCTGCCTTCTCTCTCAGGATAGGCCTCAATGAAGGGAGTGAGCCAAGCTGATGCCTCAGGTCCAGCAGGCTCAGACAGCTTTCGTACCAAGACTGGCAGATGTTGTCTGTGGGGACCTTGTCACCGGGTTCATAGTGCTCATCATTTATGTAGCAGCCACACTGGTCGGCTGGCACACACTTTTTCTTGTCTTCATCAAAGATGGGCCTCTCTGGAGGGCATCTGGGATAGCAGCCTACAGATGACAAAGGGCGGAAAAAGTCAAGGTTGTAGCTCAGGTGGGGAAGGAATAGGAAGGTCTTTATCTCCCCCTTCCCGAAGAAGCATTGACTGAGGGCTGCTCTGGTCCCTGTGCTGAGCTGTCATCCTTCCAAGACTTCCCGATGCCAGCCATTGCCCTTGGGCCCTGGGGATGCTCCCTCTCCTCTGGTCAGGGAGGCTTTTCACTCTTATGGAGGAGGAGGAGGAGGAGGAGGAGGAGGAAGAGGAGGAGGAAGAGAAGGATTCTGTCTTGGCTTTGGAAGAAGGAGAAATGCTCCTTCAGCAACCACCATCCCAGCTGAAAGAAAGGCATCAAAGCCAGTGCCTTGGATGGCATCACCCTCTGGTCCCAGAATCCAGGCCTCATGGCCAGTGACAGTCCCCTCAGGTCCTCAGGGGTCTTACCTTCCAGGTAAGACACCGAAATGTTGGAATGAATGTTGTTAATGGTGCGGCAGGTCTCAAAGCTCCGGTTCCCACAGGGCTCGTAGTGCCATTCACACTCATCAGGGGGGTTGTAGTAGTCACAGAAGATGGCTGGGAGGGAGCAGAAGGAGAGGGAAGCTGATAACCAACTGCTCCCCAGCCATAAGAAAGGGGAAGGCCCTTCCCTGCTCCATGGGCCGCAGAGAAGGTGAGAAGGTGGGGACAGAAGCAGACACACCCCACCTCCATCTCTACCCCTGCCCCTGTCCCCCTCATTGGATGAGTGAAGGTCCTCATTCCTCCTGCTCAAAATCCAGAACCTCACAGTAAAGGAACCTTTTAAAACCCAGGCCAACCACAGGCAAAGCAGCACATCATCCCCCTCCCTCCAACCCCTCTCCCAGGACACAGAGGTGGGCACTTACGACACAAGTCAGGGGTCCTCCAGTAGACACAAGCCCCCTCTTTGGTGCACTCCTGGGCATAGGAAGCCACAGCAGAGCAGAAGCACTCACAGTCACCCCCCGTGTCACAGGAGCATGAGTCATGAACACAGGCAGAGTAGAAAGGAGCAGGGTCCACCTGGCAGGCAAACACAGAGCCCGGAAGCCCAGTGAGTCAGAGTGGACACCCAGGAGGCCCTGAGGCTGACTGGCCCAACCTCCCCCACTTTTGTATTCTCCAATTCTCCACCTCCCCTTCTCCTCCTCATGCCCCATCCCCAGCTCCCCAGCACTCTCTCTCTCTCTCTCTCTCTCTCTCTCTCTCTCTCTCTCTCTCTC
>NW_025348213.1:9482-14300 GCF_016433145.1 Gracilinanus agilis | reverse complement strand
CTCCCTCCCTCCCTCCCTCCTTCCTTCCTTCCTTTGTCTGACCAACACCTCTGAGGCCGGCTCCATTATTCCAATGGGGGGCATAGTCTAGGCTAGGGGCCCAGGAGGCTTCTGCTTTTGAGACTTCCTAGCTCTGGGATCCTGGGCAAAGGACTTGCTTTCTCTGAGCTCATTCCCTTCTTGGTAAAATGCACTGATGATACCATTGGCCTGTAGGGATGAGAGCAGCCAAAGAAATGCAAAAGCGGGGTGTGTGTGTGTGTGGCAGGTGACCTGACCCATGGCTGCCCTCGGCAGGGCACAATAGATGGAAGGGAGACCAGAGAGCCCCTGGGGACTGTCCTTGGGGAAGGGAGCCAGAGGAGGACTGGTAGGGTGGGAGGAAGCGTTGCTGCCACAGTCACCCGGGGGAGGGAGATAACAGAACAGCCAAGGTCCAGAGATGAGCCAGAGGATGGGCCATGGGAAAGCTAGGAGAGGCCTTGAACCCAGCCAGAGATGCGTCAGGCTGCCGCCACCACCTTACAAGCCGAAGGACATCTTCAGCCTAGGCTGTTCTCCTCAGAGGGAGGACAGGAGGGGCATGGGATGGGATGCCAGTTTGCACAGACTGGAGCAGGAGCAAGAGGGGAGAAGGTGCTGAGGATGAGCAGTGAGACCTCGGGTGTAGGGGCCCAACCAGAGGGCACCTTTCCCTGGCCATTTCCACCATGCCTGGCCTGGCCTCTGTCTCCCTTGCAGTGCGGAGTCCAGAACTTCAAACGTCGGGAGAAATGTTTTAAGTGTGGTGTACCCAAGTCAGGTGAGCGGGGCCCTGGGAAGGCAGCTTGGGGTTTAGGGGCTTGGCTTCTCTTGGTGGCCTCAGAGTCCATGGGCTTCTTCCCTTGTCTTCTTCCAGAGGCTGAGCAGAAGCTGCCGCTGGGTGCACGGCTGGATCCACAGATGATGCCTCTGGGCGGCCGGGAGCTGAGCCAGGGCCTGCTTCCCCTCCCCCAGCCCTACCCAGCCCAGGGGCTCTTGGCCCCCCAGGCTCTGTCCCAGGGCTCTGAGCCCACTTCGGAAAATGCCAACGACAGTGAGTCCTGTCTGGGCCCCAAAGGGGTCAGGGTGGAGGGGTTCAGCCACAGCCAGGCTCCACCATGACGCCCTTCTTTTTTTTCATCTTGAAGCCATCATTCTACGAAACCTGAACCCCCATAGCACTATGGACTCCATCCTGGGAGCCCTGGCCCCGTACGCTGTGCTGTCCTCCTCCAACGTCCGGGTCATCAAGGATAAGCAGACACAACTGAATCGAGGCTTCGCCTTCATTCAGCTCTCCACCATCGTGGTGAGGGCGGCAGAGGGGGGCTGACAGGAAGGGGGTGGCAGAGCCTGGCCCTCACCTGAGGCCTGACCCTGACTTCTCTCCACAGGAGGCTGCTCAGTTACTTCAGATCCTCCAGGCCCTCCACCCCCCTCTCACCATTGATGGCAAGACCATCAATGTGGAGTTTGCCAAGGGCTCTAAGAGGTGAGAGCATCCCCCTGCCTGCCCCTGCCCTGTGCCCCCTCCGTCCTCCTGGGCCTCTGTGACACACCTCCCATCCCTCCCCCAGGGACATGGCCTCCAGTGATGGCAGCCGCATTAATGCCGCTTCCGTTGCCAGCACGGCAATTGCTGCTGCCCAGTGGGCCATCTCACAGGTACTTTGGACCCTTCAGAGCCTCAGGGATGCCTCCTTGCCTCACGTCCTTGGGAATTCCAGAGGCTACTTAGCTGGGTACATGAGGCAGGCAAGCGGGGGTAGGGTGGGGGGTGGGGTGGCGGGGTGTAGATTGGGGATCTTAGAACCTGAGTTTGTTTGTTTATTTTTAACCCCTCGCCTTCTGCCTTAGAATCAATACTGTGTATCAGTTCCAAGGCAGAAGAGCGGTAAGGGGTAGGCAATGGGGGGTGACTTGCCCAGGATCACACGGCTAGGAAGTGTCTGAGGCCAGATTTGAACCCAGGACCTACCATCTCCATCCACTGAGCCACCCAGCTGCCCTCTTAGGACCTGAGTTTAAATCCTTCCCCCTACCTACCTCTCACTGGCTTGGGTGACCTTGGCTAAAGCACTTCTCCCTCTAGAGAAGTGGGAGGTGGCCTTCCTGCCCTGGCACTGGGGCTCTAATCTTCGCCTCCTCCTGCCACTGTACAGTCTTGGGTTGAGAGAGGCCCAGGGCTCTGGCAGACACCTGGGTGAGACACATTACTGGAGGCCCAGGTTCTGGTGCCACCCCTCCCCTCACCTAATTGTCCTTCACCCCATCCTCTAGGCATCCCAGGGCGGGGAGGGGAGCTGGGCAGCACCCGAGGAGCCAGCAGCAGACTACAACTACTACCACCAAGATGAGACCTATTGTGGCCCCAGCACTGAGGCCACACTCTATGGCCACAGCAGCTACCTGAAAGGTGCCACCAAAGCATTGGGTGTGGCTAGCAGTAAGGGAGACCCTGCTGCAGCAGGTGAGGGCCTTGAAGAAGTGCCATCAGAGCGGGCACGGTAGGGTGGGGAGCAAAACCCAGCTCTAACCTGGTGGAACTACCCCTTGCCAGGCACCGAAGCCGCCTTGGTGGAACCCTGTGTACCTGGTGTTGAAGCTGTGCCCCTGATCCAGGCCTTTCCCCGTGCCCAAGCCAGCACCATGCCCAACGTCTATCAGCAGCCAGGGCCCGAGGCAGCCAGTGCCCAGGGCATGGTGCCTAACACCCAGGTATGCCATTATGGAAAGAAAGCAGCTGGAGGGAAAGGTGGGGCATCTCCCCTATAGGCACAGAGGGGTAGCCATCCTGCCCTACCTTCCCATCTCCCCCCCAGGCCCAGCCCTACACCATCGTGTCCCCTGCCGTGTTGAAGGCTGAGCTCCTCAGCCCAGCTCAGCCCAGTTCTGCACCCCCACCCACTACCAGTCCAGCTGCCCAGGACTCCTACGGCCAGTACCGTGAGTACCTGCTGGGATTGGGTTTGGATTTCCTCTGGACTTTCTCCTTTCTCCTCCTCTCCCCGGGCCTCAACTCTCTAAGGAAAGCAGCCTGGCACGTTCCTTTCTTCTCTGTCCCGCAGCCATCCCGGACGTCTCCACCTACCAATACGATGAGACATCGGGCTACTACTATGACCCCCAGACGGGACTTTACTATGACCCAAACTCTCAGGTGAATACTGGGAAAGAAAGGGTGAGGGTGAGCCTGTGGCCTGGGGAGCTCACATCGCCCTGACTTTTCTTCTTTGGCGTCAGTATTATTACAACTCCCAGAGTCAGCAGTACCTTTACTGGGATGGGGAGCGGCGCACATATGTCCCTGCGCTGGAACAGGTAACTGATGGGCACAAGGAGACAGGAGGCACCTTGAAGGAGGGCAAAGAGAAGAAGGAAAAGCACAAGACCAAGACCGCCCAGCAGGTATGAGCAGGAGGAGGCCCTCCATTGCTGCTGGTGGGCGGGCAGGAAGACGGAAAGAAGGCCAGAGATCTGAACAGCCAATTCAGGCTGAGTCCTGCCAGGCGGGTGGGCTCCAGAGCCTGACGGGGGCCACTCTTCCTCCCCGACTCCCTGTGCAGATAGCCAAGGATATGGAACGCTGGGCCCGAAGCCTCAACAAGCAGAAAGAAAACTTCAAAAACAGCTTCCAGCCCATCAGCTCTCTGCGGGAGGATGAGCGGCGGGAGTCGGCCACAGCTGATGCTGGCTATGCCATCTTGGAGAAGAAGGTGCTCTTCCTCCCCTTTCCCAGCCCCCTTTGCAGCACCCCTCAGTTCCCAGGCCTACCGTGACCCTCATCTGTCCCGTTCCCTCTCACAGGGGACGCTGGCCGAGAGACAACATACCACCATGGAGCTTCCGAAGTTGACGAGCGATGACCGCCTGGTGAGGAGGTCCCCGGGTGGGATGGGGCCAGCCACTGGCATTCTCCCCTTTGGGCCCCATCAGTGGTGCTGAGCCACTCCCTCTGCCTTTGCAGAGTCCACCCCGGGGGCTGGTGGCTGCCTATAGTGGTGAGAGTGACAGTGAGGAGGAGCCCGAGCGGAACGCAGAGCGAGAGGAGAGACTCACAGACTGGCAGAAGCTGGCGTGTCTCCTCTGCCGACGCCAGTTCCCCAGTAAGGAGGCCCTGATCCGCCACCAGCAGCTTTCTGGGTTACACAAGGTATGGGCATCTGGAGAGCCTGGGGAGAGGCCAAGGCGGCTGGAGGGGGATGAGTGGGGTGGGCCCAGGGCACTGGGTTCATCCCGTTCCCCTCTCCCCAGCAAAACCTGGAGATTCATCGCCGGGCTCACTTGTCTGAGAATGAGCTAGAGGCCCTGGAGAAGAGTGACATGGAGGTGAGACCTCTGCTGGCTGCCTTGCCATCTTCTCTCCCTGCTCCCATCTCTGCCCTGCCCCCGCCCCCGCCCCCGCCCTGACAGGGGCTTTTCCCTCTGCCTCAGATGAAGTATAGGGACCGGGCAGCAGAGCGTCGAGAGAAGTATGGCATTCCTGAGCCCCCTGAGCCCAAGAAGAGGAAATCTGGGGCTGTGGTTGCTGCCACTGTGTGAGTGCCCTGTGGAGGGCCAGGCATGGCCCGGGGAGGGGGACGAGGGAAGCTCAAGCTCGTTGGAGCCTGCTCATCCTCCCCCTCCTTTCCTCTTTCTCGCAGGGACTTTGAGCAGCCTACCCGAGATGGGCTGGGCAGTGACAACATTGGCAGCCGTATGCTGCAGGCCATGGGTTGGAAGGAGGGCAGCGGGCTAGGTCGCAAGAAGCAAGGCATTATCACTCCCATTGAGGTGCGCCTGCGCCCCACCACCACC
>NW_025348213.1:0-9432 GCF_016433145.1 Gracilinanus agilis | reverse complement strand
AGCGGCAGCGGCAGCAGCGGCAGCAGTGCCATCCCCACTCACCACTGGCCCTCTGTCTTCTTAGGCCCAGACTCGTGTCCGCGGCTCAGGATTGGGGGCACGGGGCAGCTCATACGGCATCACTGCATCCGAGTCCTACAAGGAGAGCCTGCACAAGACCATGCTGACACGCTTCAACGAGGCCGAGTAAACCCTGATCCAGACCTGCCCACCTCCCCTCCCCCTCACCTCCTAAAGGCTCTGAGGGGGGAAGGGGGAGCCCTGCCCAGCCTTGCCTGGCCTGTAGGCTGGCCCTCATCCCCCACAGCCTCTTCGTTTCTTTTCTTGGGAAGCCATGGCCCCTGCCCACTTACCTGCCCTATGGCCAACTCTCCTCTTCTTTTTCTAATAAAACCAGAAAAGCCCCAAACTCTGAGCCTGTGAGGTTGGTGGGGTCAGGCCTTGTTCCTGGGTGCCACTCACATCAGGATCCTTGGCTCCAGGGCTTGGGAAGTGGCCAGGTTACCCGAGGGCACCCCGAGAGCTTGTGGCCCATGATATCCACGGAAAGGCTGGGGTGTCAGAGGTAGGCTTGGCTTTACACAGAAGGAGCTTCAGGGAAGGTCATTTAGTCTAAACCCTCTTCATTTTCAAAGGACCCGGTCCCAGATCACCAAGGAACTTGGCAGAGGTGGGGTGGAGGGTAAGAAGAGCTGCTGGCCCTGCTCTGAAGCCAGCCACACACAGGTGCCACTGCACCACATGAGTAAATGGTGGGACAAGATCAAAAACGTCCCCAGCAACCTCTGCTTACAATGTGACCTTGGGCAAGTTGCTTAACCTGGGCCTCAGTTTCCTCCTCTGGGCAGCACTAGATCCACAGTCCTCTGATCCCTTCCTCTAGGTACCTCCACCCCCAACCCCCAACTCCCCCCTCCACACCACCACCTGGGAAGGACTGTACCTCATGGCCAGGAGGAGGAGATGGGTAGGGCAGGAGAGAGAAGAGATAAGGCCACGAAAGCCTAAAGGAAGTGGAAGATAGATACAAAGAAAGCCCCAGAGAGAGTTTCCTGGGAAACGGTGAGATGCCCAACGGGGCTGGAGCCAGGAAAGCCCTAAATGGCAAAGGTCCAGCCATGATGGGCATGCTCACTCGGGCCCTGCTCTGTGTGCTCCAGGTTCTCAAATTCATTATCAGAAAGGCCCATAGAGGTAAGCCCAACAGCCTCAGGAGTCCAGGGCCTGGCAGAGTCACCTTCCTGGGGCGCTTGAAGGGTTATGAAGCCCCGGATATAGATTTTTCTTCTTGGATTCTGGCAGCAGCCCCATGAAGGAAGGGCTGGCTGGTGGTGATCGGGGCCCTCTTCTGCTATCCAGCCTGTCCACGTTTCTGACCCCCTTGCGTTTTGCCTGACAAACCCTATTCTTCGGCCTCCTCAAGGAGGCCAGTTGCTCTCCACCAGGCCACCAAAGCTGCACCTGACCACCCTCCCCTCCCTCGGCCCCTTGGGGAGCCACCCGAGCTCTCCACTGGCCTCTTTCGAGTCACTGAGCGGTCTTGGATTATCCCCCTCAAGTTGCCTTTGCTCCTGCACACTCACTGTTAAACCAAAGCTGCATGGCAGGGCAACCCTCACTGTGACAGCTCTTCCAGCTCCCCTCTTTGCTGTTCAGGGAGAGCTCCCCTTTCTCCCCCCCTTATCTCGTATCACGGAGTCCCCTCACAACCATCTCCTATCTCCCGTGAAGTAGGGACCCTGCCTGCCAGCCTCAGCATGATCCCTGGCTTCCCTCCCTTGTCATCCCCAGGATCTCACTGGTCTGCTGGCTGTTTCCTACGTCCCTGCCGTCCTGAAAAATCCTCACTTGGTCTCTTCTTGCTAACTATTACCCCATTTCTCCTTGCTTTTGTGGCTAAACTAGAGCAGGCCACCTCTGCCTAATGGATGCCTTGACTTCCTCCATTCTGTCTGTCTTTATGCCATCTGGCCTCCTACCTCATCATCAAAATGGAATGGCTCTCCAGAAGTTAGCAGTGATCTCTCAGTTGCCCAGTCACATGGCCTTTTTTCTCAGTCCTCCTCTGCCTTCGCCACTCTTCACCATCCTCTTGATGACAGTCATCTTTCCTTTGCTGGCCATTCACCCAGCGCACATCCCCTGAACGGGAGCGTTCCCCCCCACCCCCACCCCCACAAGACTCCATCTCCGGCACTCTTCTGCCTCTGTTTCTCTGGATGATCTTGTTGGCTTTATCTGCTCTTCCCCGATTCTAGCCCCTTGGCCGTCAGGCCAGTCATTTCTGGCAGGCTACAAATGGGGTCAAGTTGGGGCCAATCACCAACACCGCCCACAAAAGACAGCCACCTCTCTGGTGAGGTCCCTTACTGTCATCTCAGCAGCTGGTCCCCTTAACTCTGAGCTTTGGTGACTTGGCTGGCAGGCGATGGCCAGATATTTGGGCCTCGCCCTCCCGACTTCCTGGCTGACACCTCCAGCTGCCTACTAGATACCTCAGTCTGAGTGTCCTGTAGACCAGAGATGTCAAACTCCAATAGAAGCGGATCCCTGTGGCCTACACGTTGACTTAGAAAACCACAAAATGGTTCCATGTTGTATTTTGATTTATTCTGTTGAACATCTGTGCCAGCTCCATTGTGATCTGCTTGCCCCCTCTGCCAGAAGACAGCTTAAAGGGACTTTGTTCACAAGGGGACTGATCCTGTCAGCCCCCAGGCCGTCCCCTGGTCCCATCGAGGTCACCACCATTCTCATCACTCAGGTTCAAAGCCGCTTGCCAATCCTGGCCTTTCTGTCACAGCTGCTCCCTTTTCCTGTGGCCTCCAGTTGGCTTCTCGCAGCAGCTTCCATTCCAGTGTCCAGTTCGGCATCCCAGAGTGTAGGGCCAGGCCCCCTATTCGGTTGGCCCCAGTGACTGACTCCCTATTACCTCCAGGCTCAAATGAAAATTCTCTCTGCCTTCTTCCCTAGGCTAACCCTTTCCTGCCTTTCCGGTTCCTGCACCCGCAGCCTCTTTGCTCTCCTGGAACCCCACCTTCTTTGCGTAGCTGGCAGTCCCCCGTCCCTCCTCATCTCTGCTACTTGGCTTGCCTGGCTTCCCTTAGGTCCCCCGTCCTACAGGAAACCTTTCCTGGTCCCTCTTGATTCCAGTGCCTTCCCTCTGCCGATTAGCTCCAACTTAACACGTAGAGATACTGCTTGTACCTGGTGTTTGCATGTTGCTGTCCCCATTAGACTGGGAGCTCCTTGAGAGCAGGACCCCATCCCTTCGCCCGGAGACGGTGCTTCCGAGATGGTTCTTGACTGACTGTACTAAGCACCTAGAGGACACGGCGCACCTGAGGCTGAATCCAGCCTTTGTTCCTTGCCCTTATCCTCAGTCTTTTTCTCTGATGACATGTGGTGACATCCCCAAAGGTACTCGTAGATCGTGATGCAGCCTAATGGTACCCAGTGTTGCTGTGGACTAACCTCGAGCTTGCATTCCGCTAATACTCCTCTCCCGCCCCATCTTGTACCCATGCAGATTCTGGGGCGTCCAGATGTACCACCTTTTTGTCCCTATTAAATTTCATTGGATTAGATGGAGCCTGTCAAGATCTTTGGGGATCCCGGGCTATTGGCCAGAACTCTGGCGAGCTCTCTTTTCCAGCCCTCTGAGGTCCGCCGATCGGAGGAGCGTACACATGCTCTCTGCCACCGAGGGCTGGGCACAGGTGACGGCAGCACCACACACGCCAAGGAGGCACGAGGCCGCGAGCCGGAAGACCTTCTGCATTGCTCCATATTGATCGCAGGGAGAGGGAAGAGGCAGTTCTTAGCCACTGAACACCCTAGATGGCTTCTTAGCGAATGAAGGTATTTTTTTTGCACAACGAAGAGCAATGCAGCCCAAAGCGAAAGGGGGGGATCTTTGCTGGGTAGCTCCTCTCCAAGGAACTGACCGCCTGCCTCACAGCTGAGACATTTCCACGTGCTCCTTAGATTAGTAAAGGAGGGAGCAGGGCTACCTCTCGGGTTCTAAGAGCCCAGAAACTGCCCAGCTCCTGCAGTCCCCCAGCGACGTTCTCTCCCGGCAGCTCGGCAGGGGCTGGCTTTTAAACAGATGTTCTCACTCCTTCACTGCCGCTCAGAAACTCGAGGGACGTAGGAAGTAACGGCCACGGAAGAAACGGAATCCCAACAGACACTGACCGACTACAGGCATGGAAACCCGATCCTGGACGAGGCCCCCGAGAAACACGAGAAGAGGGCGCACGGGCTAACGGAACATCGTGGCGCTTCCGGTTTCAGCCACCAGAAGCAGATAGGGGGCTTGTAAGAGTCAAGGGTCATCCCGGTTGCCATTTTGGAGTCTTGGATGCAAGGGATCAGAGTAGGGGGAGCTACCACAAGGCCAAAACCTTTCATCGGGGAACAGGAAGGGAAAGTAGCTTGCCTCTAGGCCCTTTCTCTGAAAGCTTACCAACAAGCACCCCGACGACGACAAGCGACGAGCGGGCCCACTCAGGGGAGGGTTCGGCTGCCCTCTCGCGCCTCTCAGGTGAAGTCTCCTCAGCCTTAGCAATGGCCTTCCTTTGCTGCTCCTCCACCGTTGGTCTGTGGTTCTTGGAGAGAAGAAACGTGCGCCGTGCCTGGCACATGCCACAAGCCCATCTGCTCCGGCCCCCCGAGTGCCCGCAGGCACCAGAGAAGCACTCTGGCCACACACTGAGCTGGAGACACTCTTGGGGGTAGGAGGAGAAGTGGAGGGGAAAGACGAATGCCTGCAGTCAGTCACTGTGGCTACTGAGCAGCTGTCCCAGAAAGAGGCACGGCTCCACTCCCTACTCACTGCAGCTCCAACAAAAATAAGAGTGATACGAGCTAGGGAAGAGGAGCTGTCTGCTGGGGGAGGCGAGGCAGAAAAGGACGGGCAGGGCCGCCAGAAGGGGCTTTGGGCGGAACCATGGGCAATGGAAGCGAAGGGAGGCCAATTTAGGCTGGGAGTCAGGGAAAACTTGCTCATGAGAGCTGCGAAAGTTCCTGGAAGGAGAGTAGATCCCGTATCCTGCACTTAAACTTGATCTGCTTCTGAGGCCCAGATGAGCTCCTGGATCAGCTAGGAATGGGGGCTTATTCTCTGCAAAGGCCTGGCAGGGGGAAATGGTATTATTGCATGTGTATCTCATACACAGAAGGGTCCCAGACACTGAGAAAAGCAAAAGGTTCAAGTTTCTTTTGCCAGTTTTCAAACCCCGAGATACTGCAGTGTATGATGGGGCATGATGGGCCTTAAGCACTGTGACACTGTGCTAGGTGAGCCTCACCCAGTTGGTGGGTGCTCACTGACCCTGAAGGCACGTCAAGCACAGCTGTCGGGGTGGGGTGGGGTGGGGTGGGGCGGGGGAGCTAGTGGGCCACCTGCTGTCTCCCATTACAGAAATGAGATCCAGCCCTTAGTATATCCCTCCCTCCCCACCCTATGGCTCAGAATAGCAGGAGAGGGGATGGAGGGGATGTGTGTGTCCAACTGCCACAGGAGCCACCTCCTCCCCGTCCCCATTTCTGCCTCCTGGCTTCCCAGCTTCTACAGGAAGCCTTTCGGTGATTGCCTTTAATGCTCTATATAATGCCTGCCCTCGGAGCCTCCTCAGATGTCTCATGGAGTTCCCCACTGGACTGTCTTCCCGGTCCTTGGCACAGCGATGCTTGTTGCTGTGACTTGACGTCTGCCTCCCCTCCAAGTCTCCGTAGGCTTCCACCGCTCCCAGTCCCACCGAAGGAAGGCCTCTGGTCCCAGTGCTGCCAGCCGGATCCCTGGGTGTGGGTTATGAACTCTCCGGCAGCCTCGAGGGCCAGAGGAGCCTGGAAGGATGGTGAGCAAGACAGGGTCCTTAGAAGTAATGGGGAAATTAGGAGGGGAGGGTTTGGGGAGGGAAGATGGTGAGTTCTTATTGGGACATGTTGATTTTGAAAATCCCTACCTTCTGTCCTAGCAATGGGAGTTACCTGTCACCCAGCTGGGAAGTGTCTGAGGTTACATTTGAACCCAGGACCTCCTGATTACCGGCTTGGCGAGCTATCCAACTGAGCCATCTAGCTGCTTCTGGGGACATGGTCATTCTCTGTAATGTTTTCAAAACCACCAAGTGGAAATGTCCAAGAGTCGATTGGTGATACAAGAAGGACCAGAGCACGGGAGGGAGACGAGGGCCAGACAAGTAGATCTGGGAAACCTCTGCATAGAGATGGAACCCAGAGGAGCTGATGAGATTACCGAGTGAAAGCATGTAGATGAAGAAAAAGTAGGGCTTAGGACAGAGCCTGGGGAGACCTCTGTAGTTAGTGCCACATGAAGTTCTAACAGGCAGACCAGAGGAGAACCAGGAAGAGAACGGGGTCACAACAAGCCTGAGAGGAGAGTTTCAGGGAAAAGAATGGCAGAGTGAGTGGTCAAGGAGGATGGGGACCAAAGAAAGGCCATGAGGTGAAGCCAAGATGCTAAAGTAAGAGGAAGCCAATATTAAGAGTCTAAGGAGCACACCAGAATGCATTCTGATCAGGAGAGCCAAGAAGAGGAGGCCCAGGGAGTCCTTTTCCATCCCAAGGTAGCTAGAGGCCTGTAAATACCAAGGACAGGGGCAGCAGGGTACTGTAATGCAGCAAAAGCTCTTGCTTTTGCAAAACAACTGTAGCAGCCCTGACAGTTGGAAAGAACGGAATGTTGACCTGGGCCTCACAGCAAAACCGTTGGAACCCGGGGGTATAAATATTCCTGCAGAACCAACTTAGGGGCCTTTTGCCTTTGGGGCTTTGCCTGATTTCCCTTGACCTCTCCCTTGACATCCTGCTACTCCCTGGATTTCCCCATTGGGCCCTGGGAGGAGGGTATTTTGGCTGGTGGAAATTGTGGGCATTAAGCTTCTAATAGGCAGGCAGGGACAATCTAAAATCAAGCCATCACCTTATCTAGTGACCTGCTAAACCTTATTATCTCAGGGCAGTGAAATTATCCCTGACTGAGGGAGCCAGCCTCCCTCAGTCTGACTCCCTCTTCTGTGACCCTTCCCCAGCACCAGCTTCTCCCATAGCAGTAGTTACCAGTCCTTAACCCCCTTTCCCCTCAGCTTACCCTTGGCATTAATAAACCCCTTTGGCTTTTATACAAAGGGCTTCTGGTGAATCATTGTACCATTAACTAGGGTAAGGGCTGGAGAGGGAAGACCAACTTTCCATTATTTCTTGAGGGCTAAACCAGGCATCCATCTTGGGCAGGAAGTGGCCAGTTTTCACTTCCTGTAGGTTCCAGTTTTCACCGGCAGGGAGGGGCCTCTTTACTCCTCCCCTCAAGGGAGCTTAGGATAACAGAAGAAGGCCGAATAAAACCTTCAGCCAGGTTTCTCACAATTTCTGGCTGACCTAAATTGCTCTGTATTAAGAGATAGCCTTCCTTGCCTGAAAGACCCAGTTGATACAACCCAGTGCCCTCAAAACAAGCCTCATTGATCAGCCTGCCATTCATATATTTCCCTTTTATTATATAACAGTACGCCGCAGTGCCAAGGGACTGAGATGGGGCACTAAGGCAGAAAACAGCAACCCGGAAGATCCCCAAACCAGCACTGGGTTTAGGAATGAATGGGTGCCATCTGGCAGCTCTATCTCTCATGACTCAGTTCTGGGTCACAGACCTAGGGCAGAGAGGGGCTAGAGGGTGGGCCCTGGCTGTGGAGTGAGCAAGGAATAAGGTCTGAGAAGCAAACAGTAGCTGTGTGGCTCTGCATCACAGCTGTTCTGAACCCACGGAGCTTCCCAGAACACCAACAGTGACCAAGTCCAGCAGCTGTCTACAAAAATTCCTAACCACACATATGCCACCAGACCCAAACCTGGGTCAGGAACTTACTGAATTCAGTCAGATGAGGTCAGTGAACATGCCTGCCCCAGATCTCATCACTGTGGGGGCACTGAAAACTTGCAGGCCTCCAGCCAGAGTCATGAAACAGCAGAAGGATATAAGGGGCCAGAAGCTTTGGCCAGATCCCCCACCCCCACTCCCAAGAAGTGTGGCAAAGCATGGCACTAACCTCAAGTCCAAAGTCAAGAAGCAGGCTGGAAGAATGAGCAAACAAAAGAAGAGCTTAATCATAAAAAGTGACAGGGAAACTCAAGACAAACACACAAAAAGAGATGACTTGAAAACATCTACAATCAAAGCCTCAAAGCAAAATGTGGATTGGGCACAAGTCGACAAGAATTCCTACAAGAGTCAAGTTTTCTGAAAGGAATGACAACATGTTTTTAAACCAAATGAAAGCTATGAAAGAATGAAATGAAAAGAGAATAAACATCTGGGGAAAAGTCTACAACCTTAGCAAGAAAAGAACTCCTTGAAAATCACCCACCACTGGGGGAGGGGTGGGGAGCAGCCGGGTAGCTCAGTGGATTGAAAGTCAGGCCTAGAGACGGGAGGTCCTGGGTTCCAATCTGACCTCAGACACTTCCCGGCTGGGTGACCCTGGGCAAGTCATTTGATCCCCATTGCCTAGCCGTCACCACTCTTCTGCCTTGACGGAAGGTGAGGGTTTTAAAAAAAAAAGAAAGCAAAGAAAATCACCTCTGGCCGAATAGAAGTGTTATTTTGATCCTCATTTTCCAGTTGAGGAACTAAAGCAGAGGTGAAGTGACTTGCTCAGGGTCTCGAGTGAAGCCAGTGAAGACTCCACAGCTCTTACTACCTCCTCCTCTTATGCTCATTCCTCTCCTTCTAACCCCCAACCGCCAATCACTGGTTAGGGGGAGGGGTGGGCATTGCTTAGCTTCCTCTTTGGAGGTCTGGGCAGCCTGCTACTGAACTCCGCCCATACACTCTGGTTGTTGCTATCTGTCTACCTCTGAACCTACCACTGACTTTATAAGCTGCATTCTAGGGTTTCTCCCATCTTCTGCCAACGTCCTCAGGAACTTCAGTTGGCCTCCGCCATTGGGCCAAAGAATGAATCCGGGAAACAATCGATGGGCCCTTTCACCAAAGAAGACCAAGACAGGAAGCCGAGGGCCCAAAGCCCAGGGAGACGTCCTCTCAGAACACTCGTGAGAAGGAGCAAAGGAAGGCCCTGGCTGGCCAAGTAAAAGCCACCGAACTAGACGCAAACCAGAAGGCCGCTTTTGCTTGTTTGTGGGCGTGGGCGTGGGGCGCCCCCCAAACGGAAATCCCGAAGATCCTAACAACACCTCCCCGG
Organism: Gracilinanus agilis; assembly: GCF_016433145.1. Taxonomy (NCBI): domain Eukaryota; kingdom Metazoa; phylum Chordata; class Mammalia; order Didelphimorphia; family Didelphidae; genus Gracilinanus; species Gracilinanus agilis. The sequence goes on along the minus strand of NW_025348213.1, from coordinate 205 downwards.
GCTAGCCACGGTGGCCCCAGTGGCTGACTCGGCCAGCTCACCAGTCCTCCCTGTCCTGGACCCTTCGGTGGCCTCAATCCTAGGCACCCCGAGTGCCAGGAGGACAACCAGGGTTCCGGGCTGGACTTAGCCTGGGATTCCAGTGTGCCTGGGACTAGCCCCCCGTGTTGGAAGAGTTGGTCCAAGCCCATTTGAACACCATGGG
>NW_025348212.1:0-8202 GCF_016433145.1 Gracilinanus agilis | reverse complement strand
TTCTTTCTTTCTTTCTTTCTTTCTACCTTTACCTTCGGACTTAGAATCATTACTGGGTATTGGTTCTAAGGCAGAAGAGTGGTAAGGGTGGGCAATGGGGGTTAAGTGACTTGCCCAGGGTCACACAGCTAGGAAGTGTCTGAGGCCAGATTTGAAGGCAGGACCTCCCATCTCTGGGCCTGACTCTCAATCCACTGAGCCACCCAGCTGCCCCTGATTCTTACATTTTCAGGTCTTTGTATCATCTAGGGCAGGGGTCAGCAACCCTTTTGGCTGTGAGAGTCATAAATGCCACATTTTAAAAAATGTAATTTTGTGAGAGCCTTACAGTGCTCACAGTGCGGCTCCTGTAGACTTTATGGCTCCTGCAGAAAGAGCCATATCTGGCCCTCAAAAGAGCACGAGAACCATATGTTGCCGACCCCTGATCTAGTGCCTAGTATAATGTCTGGTGATTCATAAGCACTAAATAAATGTTGAACTGAGTAAACATTTTAGTCTTCAAAAGTAAACTTTTGGAGGGCAGGAACTATGTAACTTTTTTGGGCTTTGTATCTCCAACACCTAGGGTATACAGTGAGCACTAACATGCTTATTGAAATGAACTGGGAAATGAGAACAATTCCAAGACTGTAAGCTCCTGGAGGGCAGGAATCATTTCATTGTTTTATCTTTGTGCCACCAAAAATGGTGGCATCAGTCTATTAGTATTACTAGTAGTCAGTAAATATTTTTGATGCACCTATTGTGTGCCAAGTGCTGGGGATACCAAAAAAAAGTCCCTAGCCTCCAGGAGTTCATAATTTAATAATGCCAGAGACAATAAACATGTTATGTAGGATAAATAGGAAATAATTAACAGAGAGAAGACATTAGAATTAAGAGGAATTGGGAAAAACTTCTGTGGAAGAGAGAGTTTTAATTGAGCCTTAAGGGAGACCAGTTGGTAGGGATGCAGAGGGAGAGCATCCCAGGTATAAGTGACAGACAGAAAGAGAAAATCCCCAGAGCTAAGAGATGGAATGTCTTGTTCATGGAATAGCAAGGAGACCAGTGTGACTGGATTAGAGAGTACATGTTGGGGAGGAAGGCATAGGAAGATGGGAAAGACAGTGAGGGAGCTAAGCAAAGAAGAGTTCTGAATGTCAAAAAGCATTTTCTATTTGATTCTGGAGGTGATACGCATCAGTGGACTTTATTGAGCAGGGGGCAACATGATCATCTCTGAATGGAGGATGGATTGAGGAGGAGAGAGTCTTAAGGCAGGCCGGCCCACCAGCAGGCTATTGCAATAGACCAAGTGTGGGGTACTAGAGTGGTAGCAGTATCAGAGAGAAGGAGATGTATTCAAGAATGTTGCAAAGGTGAAATCAATAAGTCTTGGTGGTGGGGAGAGAGAGGGGTCAAGAATGACACATAGGATGTGAACCTAGGGGCGTGGGAGAATGGTATTGCCCTCAATGGTAATAAGGAAGCTGGGAGCTCGTTGGCTCCAGGAGGGAGGGAGGAAGGAGGGAAGAGAAAGAGCATGACTCATGTAACCATGGAAAAATAGTCGGAATTAATTAATTAATTTAAAAAATAAGGAAGCTGGGAGGAGTTGGTTAGGGGAAAAGATAATGAATTCCATTTTGGACATATCAAGTTTAAGATATCTACTGGATATCCAGTTCTGGCAGTTGGAGATAGGAGCTTGGAGGAGAGCAGAGATGCACATCATCAGCACAGAGTTGGTAATTAAATTCACGGGAGCTGATGAGATCACCAAATGAAGTAGTATAGAGGGAGAAGAAAAAAGGGACCAAGAGAGAGCGATGTGGGTCACCTGTAGTTAGAGGGTGTAATCTGGAAGAGGATTCATCAAAGGAGAAAGAGAATGAGCAGTCAGATGAGTAGGAGAACCAGGAGAGAGTAGTGTTCCCAAAGCCTAGAGAGAAGAGAGCATCAAGGAGAAGAGAATGATCATCGGTGTCAAAGGCTGCAGAGAAGCCAAGAAGGATGAAAATTGGGAAGAGGTCAGTGGATCTGGCAATTAAGAGATCCTTGTTGACTTTGAAGAGAGCAGATTTGGTAAAATGAGGTTGGCAGCCAGATTGTAAGGAGCTAAGCAGTGAGTGTGAGGAGGGAAAGTGGAGCCACCTAATCGGACAACCTTTTCAAGGAGTTTGGCCACGAAGAGTAGAAGAAATATAGAAAGGTAGTTGTGAGGATAGAAGGATCAAAGGAGGATGAGCAAGACCTGGGACATATTCCTGGGCAAAGGAACCAGGAGACAAGGGGAGATTAAAAATAAGAAAGGGGGGCCATCTGTGAGAGGAGATGAGATAGAATGGCATCCTTGGGTAAGGCCACCTCTGCCTGTGAGACGGGGGTGCAGGAGGAGATAGTGCAATGCCTGGCACAGGGCAGGTGTTGAATAAATGCTCATTGGCTGTTTGAACTCTATTCTAATAGAGGCAGGATGGTGTCATTAGATACTGTACTATACTGGAGTCCAAACTAGGTTCAAATATCATCCCTTTGACAATCGCTTGTTTAAAAAGGGGCAAACTTCAATCTCTCTGAGGTCTCAGCAATTTGGAAGGTCCAAAGCAATAGATAAGGTGAGATTTGTATCAGTGGAAGATGTTGATGAAATCACCAGCAAAGAGGTCCTTGGCACGCTGCTGTCCGGCTACCTCACGTCAAATGGCCGAGCCTCTCGGCTCTAACATACGTCCTGTTTCTGCCGTCCACAGCACACCGCGCAAACTGCTGGCTGAGTGTCGGCTTTATTAGAATGAGATGGCAGTCCAGGGGCTGCCCGTTAGAGGGAAACACGGTAAGTGGCTGGGATTCTTTTGTGTGTCTAATAAGAGCACCCGGCTCGAGGAGGGCATGACTCCTCACCTCGCTGGCCCTGGCAGGGAGGGAGGAAAGTGAGCAATTGGGATCAAACCAAGGGAAAGAACCTGGAAGGCTTGCAAGGCTGGTTGTCCCTTTGGTAGAAGTAGCTACGGAAGTGAGGAGGGAAGAAGGAAGGTTTATGGGGAAAAGAGAAAGAGGTCGGTTTCTTCTTCAATTCTTGCCTTCTGTCTTACATTGACAGTAAGTAGTGGTCCCAAGGCAGAAGAGCAGCGAAGGTTAGGCAGTTGGATTAAGAGACTTGCCACCCCGGGGTCACACAGCTAGGAAGTGTCTGAAGCTAGATTTGAACCCAGGTCTTCCAATCTCCAGCCCTGGCTCTCTATCCATTGAGTCAGCCAGCCAGCTGCCCCCAAGTTCAGTTTCAGATATATTGAGTTTGGACTGTCCCATAGGCCATTGGGGATGTGGAAGTGAAGCTCAGGGGAGAGAGAATATAGAGGGGGAATAGAAGAAAATCTGGGACAGAACCCTGAGAAGGACTCTCTGTTAAGGGGTGTTATCTGTATGATGAACCAGCAGAGGTACTCGAAAAGGGGCAGTCAACAGGGAGGAGAACACCAGAGAAAGAAGAGTGTCATGGAAACCTGGAGAGGAGAGAGAACCCAGGAGAAGGTTGCCAGGGTCAAAGGAAGCAGATAGACTGAGAAACATGAAGACTGAAGAAATGGCCGTCAGATTTGCCAATGAGGAGCTCACAGGTACCTTTGGGGAAAACAATCTCATCTAGTGAGGATGGAAACCAGATGGCAAAGGTTTCACAAATGAATGAGAGCAGAGGAAGTGGAGGCAGTGAAAGTAAATAGTTTGTTCTAGGAGTTTGGCTGAGAAAAGGCAGAGAGATCTAGGATGGTATCCTGACTGAATGGTGGGTGGTGGAGCAGATGGAGGTTTACTTTTTAACAAAGGGGACTCTAGGGCATATGTGAAGGCAGGAGAGAGAGCCAGTGGAGAGGAAAAGGTTGAAGATTCAAAATGGAGTGAGGGGAAGGGGCAGTGAGGTGGTTCAGTTGATAGAGAGCCAGACCCAGAGATGGAAGGTCCTGGGTTCAAATGTGACCTCAGACATTTCCTAGCTGTGTGACCCTGGGCAGGTCACTTAACCTTCATTGCATAAACCTTCTTCTGCCTTGGAATCAATATATGGTATTGATTTTAAGACAGAAGATAAGGGTTTAAAAAAAAGTGGGATGAGAGGGAATTGGTTGAGGATGCAATCTGCTTGAAAAGTGGGGAGAAGATAGGATTAAGGATATGCAAAATGACTTTTCCAAGGTCTTACTGATCCTAAGGGGGAAGAACCAAGATTTGAATCTAACTAAGCTTTTTGGCTCTTTCTACCACTCTGCACAATCTTGGCATTGCATCTCAAACTAGTTGATACTTAGAAGATTCCTCCAGGGCAATGCAATAAATATGATAAATATATGCAAATTTGGCCTCTGTATTGCATTCTCCACCTGAAATGAGTGTTAGATTATACAAGAGTACTCTCGACCTAAACAAGTTGACAGCATCCATTTAAATGTAATTAACTGGAGAAAGTAAATTATTCTATTCAACTCAACTAGAAATCATTGCACAAAAATCTAGGGGTAAAATGTGCAGTACAGGAAAAGACTGCTCTGTTCTGGAAGAGAGGAGAGAGAGGGGCAGAGAGAGGGAGAGAGAGACAGAGAGACAGAGAGAGGGGAGAGAGAGAGAGAGAGAGAGAGAGAGAGAGAGAGAGAGAGAGAGAGNGAGAGAGAGAGAGAGAGAGAGAGAGAGAGAGAGAGAGAGAGAGAGAGAGAGAGAGAGCGCGACAGAGAGACAAAGAAAGGGGAAGAGAGACAGAGAGGGTAAAAAGGAGAGATAGAGACAGAAAGAGAAAGGGGAAGAGAGGGAGGGAGACAGAGAAAGGGGGGAGGCAGAGAGAGGAAGGGAGAGAGGAGGGGAGAGAGAGAGAGCAAGAGGTAGAGAGAGAGAGAGTGCAAAAGGGGGAGAGAGCAGAAAAGAGAGCAAAAGGGAGAGAGGAGGGAGAGATAGAAAGAGAGAGGGAGGGGGAAGGGGAGAGAGTGCAAAAGAGAGAGCAAGAGGGAGATAAGAGAGCACACAAAAGGGGGAGAGAGCAAAAAGGAGAGAAAGAAAGACAGAGTGCAAAGGAGAGAGAGTGAGAGAGAGAGAGAGAACGCTGAAGAGAGAACAAGCAAAAGGGAGAGAGGAAGGAGAGAGAGATGGGGAGAGCGAGAGCTAAAGGGGGAGAGAAGGAGGGAGGGAGAGAGAGAGACAGAGAGTGTGTGTGATGTGCGAATGTATATTTTGGAGCTCTCTGGACAAGATGAACAGAACATCCTACAGACCCAGGAGACACAAACCCAAAGCATTTTCTGTTCATTAAATAGCGCAGGCATTGATCAAGTCCCCTCTCAAGTGCCAGGCAGTGTGCTCGGTTCTGGAAACAGAAAACAAAACAACAGAAGACAATTCCTGCCCTCAAAGAGTGGGGTGGGGGCGGAGGGATAACATTTACACATAGAAGCAAATTTGAAAACCTCCTTTTGTCTGTGAATTCATTTCGTTCCACCCTGTCCAGTGCTGTTTCCCACTAAGATCTCTCCCACCCCGTTTCCCAGACGTTGCCGCCTCTCGGCCTGTGTGCGGAGTTCTCCAGTTTGTAATAAACGCAGGAAGCCCCCCTTGGCTCCCAGAGGCCTTGGGGCCCGGGCTGAGCAGATTTCTCCCAGCCCCTCTGCGGAAGAAGCTAATAAGCTGAAGTGGAATCTGGTGCCCCGTGCAGGACGCTCAGAGGATCCCTCGGGAAGAAGAGCCAGGCTCCAGGTCAGATCAATGCGTAGCGCGGTCCCACAGGAGTGAGGACCGGCTTCAGACTTACTGGCCACTTAGCTCGAACCCTTAGAGCACGATCTGGCTCTGGAGGGGAAATGACGAGCGAATTGCCTGGCGGGCGTGTAAGAACTTGCAAGTGCTTTGTGCGAGTAGCGCGGAAGGGTGAGTCCCGCACTCCTGCCCATCCAGATCAGGTGCAAGCCGGGAAGTAATTGAAATTGTTTAATAAACAAATCTCCAAAATGTGGATTAGGGAGCATCATGATTCATTAGAGCACTTAATTAGCAGAACTTGATTGGATTTCCTTATTAGCTCTAGACAAAAAATCAGTGTGAGTGGCGCGCTGATCTGCTCCTGAGAAAGATACCCAAGTGATAATCTGTTCTCTTTTGTACTTTGAAATCTGGGCCTGTATTTTCTGATTCATCAGTATTTAATTAAACACAGCTGTGTCATCAGCAGCAGCACCATCACTCCTGTTTATAAAGTGCTTTAAGGCTTACAAAGTGCTTTACATATAGTGGATGCTAATTATGATGAATATTTATATAGTGCTTTAAGGCTCAAGATATGATTTACATTAATTATCTCATTTGCACCTTATGACAGTCTTGAGAGGTAGGTGTTATTATTATCTCCATTTTACAGATAAGGAAACTGAGTTTCAGTAGAGGTTAACTTATTTGCCAATAGTCACAGAGCTGATAAATGCCTAAGGCAGGATTTGAACTCTGGACTTCCAGTGTTCTATTCACTCTTAGTATTGAGCTGGTTCTAAAGGTTTCTGAGGTTCCTAGGCAAGATGGCTCTCTGATCAGAGACAGACCCCTCAGATCCCACATATCTTTTTCAGTAAAACTCTGAAATTTGTTCTAGACCAAATAATGGTCAAGAAGTCCAACGAGAAATTCTAGAGCATGGCTTTACTTCCCCTGAACTACACAAAGGGAGAAGCAGAAGCCCATAAGTGACAGGAAACAGATAACTAGGAAGGGAAGGGAATAAGCATTTATATGACACCTACTATTTCCCCAGCATTGTGCTAAATGTTTATTTTTGTTTTACAAATAGCTTGTTTGAGACAACAATAGGTGGGCCCCATTTTATAGTTGGGAAAACAGAGTGCTTTATGTTTTACAGAGAATATAAATATGTTAAGGTCACTTAGCTATTAAATGTCTAAGGCTGTATTTGAACTCAGATCTTCCTGACCCCAGTTCTACCATTCTGTCTACTGCAGGACCAAGACAGAATTCTGTCCACTGCTGAGCCAAGACAGAATCCTCTCAGCCCAGTCAGAGGAAGACCAGAGAAATCTCTAGTAAGAAGCCCCTAGGACTGAGTCTGGAGGCAGCAAGAGTGGTGGGCTTGGGGGCAGCTGGGTGGCTCAGTGGATTGAGAGCCAGGACCAGAGATGGGAGGTCCTGGGTTCAAATGTGACCTCAGACACTTCCTAGTTGTGTGATCATGAGCAAGTCACTTAGCCACCATTGTCTATCGCTCTTCAGCCTTGAAACCCATACCTACATATCAATTCTATGACAAAAGTTTTAAGGGTTTAAAAAAACCTATAGGTAGTTGGGGCAGGGTTAATCAGGAGGTACAGCTTGGTGGTAGAAGCCCAGGTGACTCAGAACAAGATGACTGACTGCTCCACCCAACAGCATGCCTAGGCACAAAGACTTGATTCAAGAACCAAAGCCAGACAGATAAGTAAGTCAAAGAAGACTCCAAACAGTATCAAAACTCATTTTATATTAGATCCTTCTCCAAAAGGAGGGAGTAACTCTGTAACAGTTATAAACAAAGATGCCAAGGGGAAAGAAAGGATGAAGGAAGTTGAGAACATACACAATTTGGTGTAGCAATACAAGAGAAACAATTAAGGATGGGGGTGGTTATAAGGGAGGGAAATAACAAGGAGGGGAAAATCACATGCAGAAAACCAAACCTTTGGATTTGGATTATGAAAGGAGGAATGGAGAGAAGGGGGAAGATTCTTAAATAGTCTCTTGGACAACTAGGGAATGGCTGACCAAATCATGGCATATAAATGTAAAGAAATGCTATTGCCCCATAAGAAAGGATGAAAGGGGTTTCAGAGAATCCTGGGGAAAAAGAATTGGTACAGAATGAAGGGAGAAGAATTTACAAGGACAGCAATGCTTTAAGGAACCGCCACTTTGATAGATTTTAGAACTCTGATCAGAGCAATGGCCAGCTGGGTCTCCAGAGGAAGGAGGATGAAGCCCACTACCTTCCCCCTGACAGAGAAATGATAGACCCAAAGTGTAGAAAAGAGACCTACATTATTAACATGGCCACAGTGTGAAGTGATTTCACTTGAACAAGGATTTTCTTTTTCTTTCTTTCTTTCTTTCTTTCTTTCTTTCTTTCTTTCTTTCTTTCTTTCTTTCTTTCTTTCTTTCTTTCTTTCTTTCTTTCTTTCTTTCTTTCTTTCTTTCTTTCTT
>NW_025348211.1:5579-6547 GCF_016433145.1 Gracilinanus agilis | reverse complement strand
AACTCTGACAGGGGTCTAATTACTCAAATATACAAGGAGTTAATGCAATTGTATAAAAAATCAAGCCATTCCCCAATTGATAAATGGGCAAGAGACATGAATAGGCAATTTTCAGGTAAAGAAATCAAAAGTATCAATAAGCACATGAGAAAGTGTTCCAAATCTCTAATAATTAGAGAAATGCAAATCAAAACAACTCTGAGGTATCACCTCACACCTAGCAGATTGGCTAAAATGAAAGAAGGGGAGAGTAATGAATGCTGGAGGGGATGTGGCAAAATTGGGACATTAATGCATTGCTGGTGGAGCTGTGAACCGATCCAGCCCTTCTGGCTGGCAATTTGGAACCATGCTCAAAGGGCTATAAAAGACTGCCTGCCCTTTGATCCAGCCATACCATTGCTGGGTTTATACCCCAAAGAGATTATAGATAAACAGACTTGTATGAAAATATTTATAGCTGCGCTTTTTGTGGTGGCAACAAATTGGAAAAGGAGGGTATGTCCTTCAATTGGGGAATGGCTGAACAAACTGTGGTATATGCGGGTGATGGAATACTATTTTGCTAAAAGGAATAATAAACTGGAGGAGTTCCAGGCGAACTGGAGAGACCTCCGGGAACTGATGCAGAGCGAAAAGGAGCAGAGCCAGAAGAACACTGTACACAGAGACTGATATACTGTGGTAAAATTGAATGTAATGGACCTCTGTACCAGCAGCAATACAATGACCCAGGACAATTCCGAGGGATTTATGGTAAAGATGCTACCCACATTTAGAGGAAGGACTGCAGGAGAGGAAACATATAAGAAAAACAACTGCTTGAACGCATAGGTCGGGGTGGACGTGATTGAGGGTGTGGACTCGAAACTACCACACCAATGCAACTACCAACAATTTGGAAATTGGTCTTGATCAAGGACACATGACAAAACTAATGGAAATGCGCATCGGCCATGGGTGGGGGG
>NW_025348211.1:0-5571 GCF_016433145.1 Gracilinanus agilis | reverse complement strand
GGGGGGGGGGGTGTGTGAATGGGATAAGAGGAGTATGAATCAGGCAACCATGTTAAAAATGTATATTAATAAATGTTAAAAAAAATAAAATAAAAAAAAAAACCTCTTAAAAAATTAATATCCACTAATTGGAAAATAGCTCAACAAATGTGATACATGAATGTAATATAAAAATATGTACATATAAAAATGTAAAAAATAATGTATATGATGAATACAGAGAAACATGAAAAGATCTACATGAACCAGTTTAGAATGAAGTAAACAGAGCCAAGAAAACAATATACACAATTACCAAAGCAATGTAACTAGAAAGAACAACCACACGCACACAATCAAAAGTGAATGTAACAAAATTATAAGGATCAAGTATGACTCAGCTGAAGAAACAGTAAAGGATATCCCTAACACATTACTTCATGGAAGAAAGAAACCCATAAGTGTTACACAATGCACATGTTTTTCAGATTTTTTTCAATAAGTAAATGAAATATGCTAAATTTTTTCTTCTTCCTTTTCTTTTTTTATCTTTAAAAAATATTTGATATATGATATGGCTCTTTAGGATGGAGAGGGGTAACAATTCAAAGGATAGATAGATAGATAGATAGATAAAATCAATAAAAACTTATGTAAAATAAAAATTTTAAGACATGGACAGTTCTACCTTTCTAAGACTGGTGAACTAGGAACATTAATGCACTGTGGGTGGAGCTATAGACTGATTCAGTTGTTTTGAAAAGTAATTGAGAACTATTTCAATAAAAAGCTATTAAACTGCGTACTCTTTGAACCAGTAAAGCCATTACTAGGTCTGTGCCCCAAAGAGACAAAGGAAAAGAACGAATAGATACAAAAATATTTTAATAGCTTTTTTTTGGTGACAAAGAATTGGAAACTGAAAGGATGCCTATTAATGGGAGAATGGCTGAACAAGTTATGCTATATAAATATGATAGAATAATATTGTGCTCTAAGAAATTATGAAAAGAACAGTTTCAGAGAAGCCTAGAAAGATTTGTATGAACTTGGGCAAAGTGAGATGACAAACCAGGAGAACAATTTAAATACTAGCAGCAATAACTCAAATCAACACAATGACCAACCACAAAGGACTCCTGAAGGAAGATGTTGCCCACCTCCTGTTAGTGAGATGTTTGGTCTCAGAATGTAGGTTCGAGTTCTGGCTCTGATGTATATTAACTCTGTGATCCCTGACAAATCATATGATCAAGGGACCTTGGAGATCACCTAATCCAATCCTCACATTTTATAGACACAAAACTGACATTGAGCTCAAGAAAGTTAGTATTTCATCTCAAGGACTCTAACTTCCCATTTCACCTTTATGAGAGGTAAAACTTCTGTTTTCTTGAATTTTGTTTTCCATAAAATGGGAATAATAATATTTGTACAACCATCCATCATGAGAAAATCCTTCTTAAATAATAAAGTTATTTAAAATATGAACTATTATTTATTTCATCTCCTTACAAGTAAAAACTGTTTTTTTTAATCTTTGTACTCCGAGATTTATCAAAATGCCTTATACATATGGGGTCCTTAAATAATGCTAAGAAAAGAATTGAATTAATAACCTTAAAGAACCCACCTCCTAAAGGCAACTAGGTGGCACACTTGATAGAGCACTGAACCTACAATATGGAAGATCCGATTCAAATCTAGCCTTGGACACTTAATTGTGAGACCCTGGACAGACATTTAACAGATCTTTGCCCCAGTTTCCCCAACTGTAGAACTAGCTGAAGAAAAAAATGCCAAAGCATTCCAATATCTTTGTCCAGAAAACCCTAAATGAGGTCATAAAGAGACAGACACAACTGAAATGACTTAACAACAACAAAATGAGGATAATAATGATACCTACTCCCCAGATTTATTGTGAGGACCAAATGAGATAATATTTGTAAAATGAGTAGCACATTGCCTGGCACATAATAAAGCCCTTAATAAATGCTTCTTTCCTTCATTCATTCATTTCTTTCATCCTATTTCCAAACAAAGAGGACTGAAGATGCAAAATGAAACATACTTTTGAACATGGACAATGTCCAAATTCATTACAAGGGTTTTGTTTTTCTTGTTTCTTTGTGGAGAGACTGGGTGGAAAGAGATGGAAGAAAGGGAAAATAAAAGCCTGCTAAATGAAAAAAAATTAAAAATAATAGTTACGAAAGTGTCACCTTTTGAAGGAAGGTCACACTCATAGACTAAGAGTAAAATTGTAGGTCAGAAGATTCAGAAGATGTTAGAATGTGATTTTACACTACTATATTATCCTCTCATTATCGTCCTGAAAATCTGACAGGGTACATTAGATGAGGATTTCTCATATATCAAGTACTCTGGCCTTATAATTGACCTCTTCTAATTTTGACATTTTCAGTCAGATCTGACAAAGCAACAGAATGTGTTCAAGATCACACTGAAAACCTTGGAAGACAACTTGCTATCTCGCCTCTCCTCTGCATCTGGGAACTTCCTGGGAGATACGGCCTTAGTAGAAAACTTAGAGATCACCAAACAGACAGCTGCAGAAATTCAGAAGAAGGTAAAAATTCACTGGAAAATAAGTTTCAGACATTAGGTCCCTCTGTCTCTCCCTAGGTCACAGGTTCAATACCAATATTGATTGATATGAATTTTTTTCATTTTCTTTTTTTAATTTAAAATATTTTTCCATGATTCTATGATTTATGATTTCCACCACCTCCCTTCTCCCTCCTCAGTCCCAGAACTGACAAGCAATTCTGTTGGGTTATACATGTATCATTGTTCAAAACCTATTTCCATGTTATTCATATTTGCAGTTGAGTGATCTTTTTAACATCAAAACCCTAAACATATGCCTATCAAATTACATATATTTTTCTTCTGCGTTTCTGTTCCCAAAGTACTTTCTCTGGATGTGGATAGTGTTCTTTCTCATCAGTTCCTCTGGATTGTCCTGGGTCATTGCATTGCTGCTAGTAGAAAAGTCTATTACATTTGATTGTGCCACAGTGAATCAGTCTCTGTGTACAATGTTCTCCTGGATCTGCTCCTTTCACTCTGCATCAATTCCTGGAGGTCATTCCAGTTCACATGGAATTCCTCTAGTTCATTATTCCTTTCAGCACAATAGTATTCCATCACCATCAGATACCACAATTGATTCATCCATTTCCCCAATTGATGGACCCCCCCTTATTTTCGAATTTTTTGCCACTATAAAGAGTGCAGCTATAAATATTTTTGTACAAGTCTTTTTTCCTTATTATCTCTTTGGTGTACAAACCCAGCAGTGGTATGGCTGGATCAAAGAGTAGGCATATAGGTTCAAATTTTACATGGAATTTTTAACCTGCTTTTTTTCCAACTAGGGCTGCTTCACCTTAGGGCAACCTGGTGGTCTTCAGGAGCTCATCATATTAGTGATGCATTTATTAATGACACTCACTCAGATTTAGCTCCACTACAGCTCAGAACTCCAGAATCCAAGTAATCCATTAGTCTCAGCCCCTCCACCCTTCCACCAATTCCAATACCAGGATCCAGGGACACAAGATTATGCTACCATGACCAGTCTGATTTTTTTAAAGGTCAGGGAACTATTTGGATTCTCTATCCAGACAAACTTTGTGCAACTGAGCTGTTCATTCTTCCCACACATTTAGTAAATTATATCCATGACTTTCTTGCCTCGTGCTTATGAGTCTATGCCCCTACTCCTTGACCTGCAAAGCTCATTGAAATCTTTATTGTTTTTCAGTAATTTCATTTAAGTCCAACTCTTTGTGTCACCATTTGGAGTTTTCTTCACAAAGATACTGAAGTGGTTTCCTCCCCCAAAGAGCAATCTAAAAGTAGAGTAGTTTTTTAGAAAGGGTAACTGGACCTGGTAAATGAACCTTGTGTTAGGGATGCTCCATCCTCCTCTCCCTCACCCCATTTCCCCAGCTAAATCTGTCGTTCTTTGCACCCCTAATTTCAGGGACATACTTTATGTCAATCCACATCTCAAATGAGGCATTGAGAACCACCCTCCACATCCCTGAAATGCCATCACCAATCCCTTACTCCACCAAAGGACCTTCATCATGGCCTCTATGGGACCACTTAAAACATTGTCTTGTTCTTGGAGCACACATAGATGGGCAGTAACTGGCACCTGACCAAGTTTCTCATGATCAAATCAATCACATCTTTCATGACCCAAACACTTGTAGTCACTGACAACACTATTACAGAGACAAGATTTTTCAGCATCTCATGGGAGCTCTATCCTTCCAAATGGTGGCAGCAATGATCAGACATATGCTTTATGTCATTTTCAGTGGGGAATATCATAATTACAATGTCAGAGATCCCTTTCCCTAATGGAATCAAAGGATTTTTACTGGAAGTGCCTTTTTGTTGCCTCATATATTCTGATAGAGTGTATGAACAGAAACAAAATCAAATATATCCTCTTGGTAAACTTCAGTTTGAGTGTGAGTCCTAGGAAGAAGCCATTCCATTAGCCTGTGGAGTTTGAATGAATCTTTGAGGATATTGAGTTTCCCCGAGCTGCTTGCACATGTACAAAATATGGTCTTTACTATCCCCATGGCTAGACTACAACTGAACTGGCAACTAGCTCCTGAGCCCCCCTCCAAGGGTTACCCAAAGCCACTCACTTTCTGCTAAAGGTGCCTCTCCTCTCTAATGAGGTTACATATGAAAATATAGGCTTCTAGAGCATCTAGAGCAACTCTATATTGCATTAAAGAAAGCAGACATCCTTGAGATTGTAATGATTTAAACATAGAAACATAGAAATCACAAATAATATAATAGCAATCATGCACTTAACCCACTCAGCAGCCAGGACTACAGTAAATTGCTACAGTAATGTAAGATAGAAAAGGGATGAGATTTTTTGAAGCAAATGGGAAATAATCATTCTCTGGTCTGATCTTTCATTGTGTCTCAGGGATAGGGGATCCAGAACAGCCAATGTTAGGTACTTGATAGAAAGTGTTTTACAAGGGGTGTAGTATAAGGAGTCCTGTGTCTAGCACATATCAAATGCAACAAACTTGAGTCTCACACAAGGTTCAAGTCCTTTTGTATTGATGCAGAATCTCATCAATCCTACCAGGATTGGTTTATCTCTTTGACCTGTGTGCTCATTTGGCACTATTCAGGTTAAGTCTGTGCTTCCTTGGCACTGTGCAGGGGAAGTCTATGCTCCTTTTTTGATCCTTTTTCCTGGAATCAGACACATTCATGAAGCAAAGTCTCATAATATTTAAATATCCAGTGGTAGTTTCCATAGTCAAAGGCTGATGGGCATGCATTTACATATAGGGCTAATGGAAATTGTAAACCTAACACTAGTATGAAATTTTAAAAAATCTTTTAATATTGGTGACATGTGCTTCAAGTACAAAAAATGGGGGAAAGAAAAAAGAAAAACTCAAATATTCTATTGCACATGCCAGGAAAAACAATTTAAAATGTTTTAAAAATAATACATACCTACATACATACCTACATACATACATATATATATATATATACATATAT
>NW_025348210.1:0-3009 GCF_016433145.1 Gracilinanus agilis | reverse complement strand
TCTATCTATCTATCTATCTATCTATCTATCTATCTATCTATCTATCTATCTATCTATCTATCTATCTATCCATCTATCTATCCATCTATCTATCTATCTATCTATCTATCTATCTATCTATCTATCTATCNCTATCTATCTATCTATCTATCTATCTATCTATCTATCTATCTATCTATCTATCTATCATGATGTCTTCCTTTGTAAAATGTAATCTCTTGGGAACAGAGGTTTGTTAATTTTTGTTTTCTTATCCCTAGTATTTGACACAAGGCTTGGCACATAGTAGATGCTTGGTGATTGGTTGAAATGAAAAAAAAAGTCTGTCCCATGCTTTGTAAAAGTGAAAGGACTATGGAAACATCTGCTAATGGTATTAGTGGAAAGAGCCATGACCTTGGAGGAGGAAGCCTGACTCTGACTCTCTTCTGTGGGTGTGCCAGTCCTTCCTCTCCTCTGAGACTTTGCTTTTGCCAACACTGTGTCCGTGGCTGGTGTACACTCTCTTTTTTCTGCCTCATAGACTCCTTCAAACCTTAGTTCAAGGACCATCCCCTCCTATGCAGGTCCAGACACATGCTAGTTGACTGACCACATCTTTCTCTATCTCCCCTGGCCATACTTATGCCTCGTTTTCTCTCCTGAAATTACCTTTTTGACTTACTCTGCCCATATTTTATTTCTACCTTTTGGTAGCACATTCTTGATCAGCCCTCTTCTAAGTCACCAAGGAGACTGGGATGCTAAAGAAGGATGTAGGGTCCTCCTTGGCCCTTTCCCTAGAGAACTCTTCCTTGATCTTGGAGCTGGCAAAGGGACTGGTTTTGCCTGAAAAACACATCCTGCCCCCACTGTGTGGAAGGAGAATGCATGGAAATTGGAGAGTGTCATTCAGAAGTCAAGGGGGTACTGATGCCATGGAAGAAGGAGAGTGAGAGGCCCCAGTCAGGAGAGCATCAGGTCAGATTCTGGATCCCTGATAGTGTGGCAAGAGCTTGGGTTGGTGAAGTTTGTGCGAGCTGCAGACAGAAGGCAATGATTTCCCTTCTTGTCTTTGAAGTGGGCATTTTCCCAATGATTCTTTCCATTAGGCATGAGAGGCTTATCTTGATTCCTTTTCTTAAAAATAAATTTTATTTTATGTTCAGATCTGCATCCTTATCCTCCTCCTACTGAGAAGGCAAGTCAAAATTCTCCCTCTTAAAATCATGTATACAAACATAGTACATTCCTGCACTGGCAATATCCTCCCCCCAAATATGGCCCAATCTACTCTGAGCCCATCAGCCCTCTGCCAGGAGATGGGGGACATGTTTCATCTATGCCTCCAGTGGAAGCTCTTAGAAGGCAGGTACTCTTCATTTTGTTTTTGAATCTTCAGCATTGAATGCAGAGACCAGTATACAGTAGGTGCTTAATATGTGCTTGTTAATGAATGACTCTTTATGCATTGGTTTGGTCACTGGGTACTTCTGGGAAGATCTAGAACCCTCCCCACTGCTAATCTCTAGTCTCTGGGTTTGAGTAGCGCTTCTAGGCTTAGCTGCCATCAAAATCTGGCTCCTGTCTTGGCACTTCTGGGATGTCCAGAGAACACAGGAAGAATGATTTAGAGCTGAGAGGAAGCTCAGAAGCTATTGAGTCCAACCCATCTCCCTATTTTGCAGATGGGGCAGGAGACGGGCTTAAAGACTTTATTTATTTATTTGTTTTTTTGAAATCCTCACCTTCCATCTTGGAGTCAATACTGTGTATTGGCTTCAAGCCAGAAGAGTGGTAAGGGCTAGACAATGGGGGTCAAGTGACTTGCCCAGGGTCACACAGCTGGGAAGTGTCTGAGGCCAGACTTGAACCCAGGACTTCCAGCCTGTAGGCCTGGCTCTCAATCCACTGAACTACCCAGTTGCCCTCTCAAAAGATTTTAAATGATACTTGCCTTAGTAAGTGTTTGAAGTGGGATTCCCACTCAGTTCTTCCTGACTCCAGGTCTTGTGCTCCATCTACTCTACCAGTGTGTGTGTGTATATGTGTGCGTATGTGTGAATGTGTGCATGTTTGTGTACATACTAAGGCATGAATACAGATTGACTTGATTTGCTTTACCAGAGATATCATCACTCAGATCAGATGCACAGATATTCAAGGTTCAGGCTCCAGAACCCTTATTTCAAGGAAAAACAGATACAAACACAGTTGAATGTCAGCAGCACAGGAGACTTTGGACATCTCTGGGCAGGAGCTGATATGTGGATTGACTTCTGGCCTTGGAATTAGGAAGACCTGAGTTCAAAACCTATCATGGTTCCTGAGCCAGGTCTTGTGCTAGGTGTCGGGGATACAGAAACAAAAGTACAATCACTCCTGCCCTCCAGGAGCTTCTCATCTAACTGGGGGAGACACTCTGACCCTCTATAGGAGTCCACAGAATAGAGGCAGTGTGATTTCAGGAGAAGGGCACTAGTATCAAGTGGAACCAGGAAAGGGGAGAGCTTAGCTGACGTTGGCTTCCATGTGACTCTCTCTGCTTGGACCCTTTCTTGTCCTAAACTGTCTAGAGCAGGGCAGCCTGGGGTCAACCTCTTAGAGTTGTCTCCAAAGTGAGGTGAGCAGATCTCAGGGAGAGGGGAGAGGTGGGCAAGTCAGTCCATTGAGGCTCAGGAAGAAAGC
This sequence comes from Gracilinanus agilis, assembly GCF_016433145.1. Taxonomy (NCBI): domain Eukaryota; kingdom Metazoa; phylum Chordata; class Mammalia; order Didelphimorphia; family Didelphidae; genus Gracilinanus; species Gracilinanus agilis. The sequence continues at coordinate 342 of NW_025348210.1, read as the reverse complement.
ATTAGGATTCCTGTTCCTATTTATTTTTTTTCTGAAAAGGGAAAGAAATGAAACTTTACATATTGAATAAATGATGGTTTACCCTCTCTTGATCCAATATGTCCCTATGGTATGCTCAGAATCCTTAGGGAAGAATGAGAACCCCACAATGTGAAGGGGTTTGGTGGTGGTGCCTTGCCTTAGCTGTTTGCTAAGATTCCATAGGATTGCCAATGAAGTGCCTGAGATAATAAAGTAGACATCTTCTTCTTCTTTCTTTCTTTCTTTCTTTCTTTCTTTCTTTCTTTCTTTCTTTCTTTCTTTCTTTCTTTCTTTCTTTCTTTCTTTCTTTCTTTCTTTCTT
>NW_025348209.1:0-3706 GCF_016433145.1 Gracilinanus agilis | reverse complement strand
CTCTCCCCTCCTCTCCTCCTTCTTTCCTGCCTCCTCCTTCCTTCCCCCCACCCCCACCCCCTCGCCAGCTGCTAGGGGTTTAGCCCTCGTCCTGCCGGCTCTGCCTCCCTCTCTCAGCGACCTGCCCAGGAGTCAGCAGCAGCCGCAGCAGCCGCAGCAGAAGCAACAGCAGCAACAGCAGCCCCGGCCTTCCGCAGCCAGGGCAGCAGGAGAGAGTTGGAGAGAGAGGGGCTCCGAGCCGCACAGAGAGCGAGCCGAGCCAAGCCGAGCAGAGCGAGCAAGGCTCCCCAGGTAGGTTGCGTGTGGGCGCTCTGGGGGCTGAGCTGAACTGGACTGGGCTGGGCTGGGCACGGCGGTCCAGGGGGCAACTGGGGATGCTGCCGGGGCCGAGCGGCCCCTGAGGGCAGGAGAGACCCCTGGCCTGGAAACTTCCCGTCTGTCCCAACCATCCAGGCTGGCTGGAATCTTCCCGGCGCGCCGTGGGGCGAACAGCTCCTCTGCTAGTTCGCCCAAGCTCCCCACCCTTGGGGCCTGGAGCGCTCTCGGAAATGTGCCGGGATGGCTGGCGGCACTTGGCAGCCAGCTCTGTGAGACTAGCAAGGCATTGACTTTAGACGGAGAACACGATGGGCTTGGCTCCTGGCTTTCTCTCCTTTCTCTCTCCATCATCCCCCACCCCCTTCATTCTGTCTCTCTCTCCCTTTCTCTCTGTCTTTCACTCCCTCCCGTCCTCCTCTCTGTCTCTGTGTCTCCGTCTCTCTCCCTACCTCCCTTTCTCTCTCTCCCTACTCCTTCTCTCCCCACTTTCTCTGTTTCTCAGTGTCTCTCCCCTACCCCCCCTTCCTTCCTCTCTGCTTCTCTTCTTTTCTTCCCTTATTCCTTGGCTCCTTCTCCACCTCCTTTCCCTCTTCCTCAACCCATCTTCACTTTTTTTCCTGTATCTGTTTCATCTTCCCTTTCCCCCTTTCCTTTTTTCTTGTCTTTCTTCTTTTTGGCTCCAAGGTTTAAGTGCCTCCCCTAACTCTTATTACCTGTGTCACCTTGGGGAAGTCACTTAATGTCCCCGAGCCTCAGTTTTCTTATCTGTAAAATGAAGTTGGCTGTCTGGTCCTAAGATCTTTCTTTCCCTATTCTTTTTAAGTTTCCTGCTTTCACTTCTACTTTCTCTCTCTCTCTCTCTCTCTCTCTCTCTCTCTCTCTCTCTCTCTCTCTTTCTGTGTGTGTGTGTGGGGGGGGGTGGCTTGCTCTACCTCTCCCTTCCTTTAAAGCTCTGTCTCTGACTCCCTCCATCCCTCTGACCCTTCCTGTCTCTCTGTCTCTCCTTCCTTCCCTCCCTTTTTCTGTCCCTCTCTTCTTCTGTGTGTCTCTTCTCTCTTTCCCTTTCTCTCTTCCTCCCTCCTTTGCTTTCTGTCTGTCTGTTTCTTCCTCTCCTTTCCTCTCTCTCTTCCTTTTTCCTTCTCTTCCTCCTTTCTTCTTCCCCTTTCTCTCAGCCTCCAGAGCCCTCACTGTGGAAAGTTCCTCAGATGCGATGCTCATCTTGCTCAATGATGCCTCGTCTTTCCTCCAGGGAGCTTTTTGGTTCAGTCAGTTGGGGATGAGGAATGGACCCTCCCTTCTAGGGCCACTTGGAAGGGGGTCATTATAAAATCAAGGCAAGGGGCCACTTTTGACGGATGAAATAAATATATCCACCCCCCCCCACCAAAATGATCACCCTACTTGAGGTCCACCATTAGAGAGTCATTCCTCTGCATGAACACTCTTATGAGAAAGCACACTCGCCCTCTTCCTTCCCCTCTCCCCCATGAGCCTTAAGCCTTTTTACCCTTATCCCTAGGTGAGAATAAATGTGCCCACTCTTTTCCTTAGAGACTATATTGGTGGAGGGGGGAAACGGAAGGGCTTTGGGCTCACGGGACGAAAAGAGAGACGAGCCTAGAAGGGGGCTGGGCACGGAGGGATGAGGCTTTGGGTCCAGGGATCGAGAAGGACCCGCCTGTTTCTGAGTCTGAGTGTCTCCATCCCTCTTTAGCCAGTGCAAGGGGAGAGGAGGGGAGGGGGAGGAATTGGAAAGCTTCTTCCAAGAGTCTGCCAGTCCTCCTGGCTGCCTCATGGGTCAGTCTGGCTGGGGCTTCTCGACATGGGAGGGGAGAGGGGACCAGTCTGAACTGAGCCAAGACACAGCTGCCTGGAGGCCTCCAAGGCTCTCTAGGATGAGAAGGGAGAGGCAGTGGAGCTGGGAGAGGCTGGGAAAGCTCCCAGGAGAGTTGAGAGCTTGGTGGCCTCCCTCTCTGCTAGTGGTGCTATCCAGGGCCCCGCAATGGCCAATGGCCATCAGCTTAATCCAATATGGCCAGCATGGAGGGCCCAGCCCGGACTCCACTCTGCTTGAGGTCCTCAGAGAAGGAGGCAGCCTGGCCCTCTGGAAGTTCTCAGCCTGGTGGAGGAGGTGGACCTCACCTCACAAGCGACAGACGAGTCCCATGGGGTGAGCTAGTGGGCCAGAAGAAATGGAGTTAGCTGAGAAGGGGGAAACCAGCACCTTTCCTCCATGTGGCCCCACAGGAAGAGCTGCCTGGAGAAACGATAGGAAGGTTCTAAAGCTGAGCAAGGCAGCTGCATCCCCGCGCCCCGCCCTGGTCTCTTCTACCTCACACAGGCGAGGCCCGTGGTACTCTCAGTTCACTGGGGGCAGGGCAGAATGAAAAGCCTTGCTCAGCCTCCATCTTCTTACACACACACACACACACACACACACACACACACACACACACACACANCCATCTTCTTACACACACACACACACACACACACACACACACACACACACACACACACACACACGGTGATCCAGGGCCCTGGGGCCAATCTTTCTGCAAGGGGAAAACTAGAATCCATGCGCCTTGTAAACGAAGTTTCACAGGTCATCAGTGAACAGTGGATAGAAGCTGGGTGCCTCGGCCCAACTTTGGGAGAAGCAAAAATGCTTGTGTCTCTTATCTAGGTTGGGGTGGCACACACGTGTGTGAGGGGTGTGGCCCGATGATCATTAGGGGACACTAGAGTCCTTGGTCCAGTCAGTCTCCTTAGGTGGGCCAGTGGGCTGAGGAATTGGGCCCCAATGATGCCAAGTTCCCCAGCAAGGGGCTGCCTGCCAGGCCCTGGCTTGGGCCCAGCAGCCTGAGGCTGGGGGAACCTGGCGCAGGCTCTGCTGAGGTGGCAGGCGGGAGAAGCTCTTGTTGCCAGACCTCCACCCCGCCCTCACCCCTCCAGGCTCAGAGAGAGCTCAGACTCCTTGAACCCACAGCTCCCAGCCGCCTTTGAGGCTTTCTCTCCATTTGGCCATTGAGGTGCCCTCCTTTAACTGGGCACATTCTCTGAGAAGTTTCTGCAGCAGCAGCAGCAGGGATAAGGCTACCCTGAGCCGGGCCATGCTCTTAGAGCATCATCCTCCAGTCCAAAGATTCAGGTTGATAGGGGGCAGCCAAGGTAGGACCCTGCCTGGGACCTTGGGACAGACCCGTGAGGAGACAGCTGGGCTCAGAGATGGTTTCCTGATGGAGGCAGAAGTCTGGCCCCTTCTTTGCCCCTTGCCCCAGGGCACACTAGATGTTTTCTCTTCTGGTTGCACACAGTCTCCATCTGCTTTCATGTAAGCCCGCCAATGGCCTCAACCCTTGCTCGGTGCCATAAAATAAGCTTGCCA
>NW_025348208.1:0-6901 GCF_016433145.1 Gracilinanus agilis | reverse complement strand
AAGGAAGGAAGGAAGGAAGGAAGGAAGGAAGGAAGGAAGGAAGAAAAAAAGAGAATAGCAAACTCAGGTTAGCCCATGTACTTGCTCAGCTTCTGTCAGAATCAAATAAATAGAGTATCTAAGAGGATGGAGGAGAGAACCCTTATCTGGGAAAGAAGCAATAGATTATAAAAACTATTTAGACAAATAAAGACTAAGGAGTAGCAATAAAATACATTCTAGGAGGAAGTACAAAGAAAAGAGTTTAAGGTAAAAAATAAGGGACTAAAGTAAGGATTGAATGCAAGTGGGGTCTGCTGATAATTATTGCCAATAGGTGTAAAAATTGTATTTAATGAATGGAATGTGGCCTATTCTTTTCAGCTCAGGAAGATATTAGCCATGTTTCCAAATCCTTTCTAATATGATATAACAATGCTTTCACTTAGGACCCTAGATATTTCTTGTGACAAATGCTGAACCAACGCTCTAGGCTATCATAAACTCTTTATTTTTAATATTTGCACTGCTAATAACCATATCCTTTCCTTGATTTTCTACTTTTCCTCAATATAGTTTCTTTTTTTTAAAGTTCCATCTTTATCTTTCCTTGCTAACTTCATCTCATTCTGGAAATTAATATTCCTGACACTATTCCTATAAAACTATGCCATACTTTTATAGCTAACTTATCATTGTCCTCCCCTCTATCTTCTGTACTATTTTTTAAATTTAAATTAGTTGGAGAGGTCCTTGTGGGAATTGTTTCTCCTTTTGTCTTCAGAAAGGCAAATAAGTGATAATATTTATCTGTTTGATAATACTAATTTGTTACAAAGGAAGCCTTTTGTTTGTGGGAGAAGTTGTAAAGTAATGACGGTAATAGTGATACAAAAAAGGAACATCAATGAAATATTTAAAAACTAACCAGAAGAGAGAAGGAAATTCAAGTGCACAGACAAGGAGCTAGGCTAGATGGCCACTAAAGTCCCTCTTGCTTTCATTACACTATTCTAATTTTGTATTTAGTTATTTAATCCCAATTACTGCCTCCTAATTATTTATTTCGCTAATGGTTTTTGCCTTGGGTAGGATTTTCTAATTTAAGTGATTATTTGCTTTGTCTATCTGTTTGTTTTTTGGGAGTTACCTATGCTAGTGGGGGTGGGAGGGAGAAAAAGAAAAAGATATACTCTTCCATTTCTGCTTTCCTGATATGTAATAGAAATATAGTTTTATGATAGAAATAGGTAATAATAATAGAAATACAGTTGTTATCATAAGCTATCTGATACTGTTAAAAGAATCAGAGATTTAGTCCTTTGGTTTTTTCAAGAATTCAGAGTCATGTTCATAAATTTGTATTTTATATAATATAAAGGAAAACAGGGTAACTATGCCTATATCATTAAAATGAAATGACTAACAGAAGTATTACCATTGTAGGGAAGGAGTTCCCTAGGTATTTAAACACTGAATTCCTAACTTGAGATCTTTGACTAAAGACTGCTCAGTTTGGCTTTGTACCAGCACACAACAGGACAGCCATCTGAACAAAAAGAACTAAAGAAGTTGAGACACCTGCAGTGAGGTGTTAATGTAAAGCACTTTGGGAAGGCTGGATGATAGAAAACTAATTAATTGTTTAGCTGTCCACCATTTAACTTTTAATGAAGTGTGCAGTTCATTGTTCTCAATGGAATTACTATGCCCATTTGAATAGAAAAAGAGACATTTCAATCAGTTTTCAAAGCATCTAAATATCTATCTTTTCTTTTAAAGGCTGAACTGCTCCCCTAGCTTTATCTTTTTATTGTTTTTGAGGAAGGAAGAGTAGTCCTGTGATTTCATCAGTAGTGGGGATTCCTAATGAGGAAAACTCTCCTTCAAAGAAGGCAGAATATTTTGTTTGGCCATCTATAGTCTTAGACATCTGGGGAAGTGGGAAGTCGAAACTTGCTCAGGTTCACACAAGCAGTAGGGGTCAGAAGCAGGATTTGGCTCCTGGTCTTGAGTCTGAAACCAATATCCACTACATACAGACTGTCTCTCTTCTATTATTTCTGCATCTATAAGAGAATACTATTATTGTTTAGGGTGGGGGTGGGGGTGGTTGAATGTCTTTGTCTCTGTTTTCCACCTCTATATCTCTCTATGTTTGTGTCTCTGACTCAATCTGTCTCTCTCTGTTTCTCTGTCTCTGTCTATCTTCTATCTCTCTGTTTCTCTGTCTGTCTGTGTCTTCTGTTTCTGTTTTTGTCTCTGTTTCTCTGTTGCTGTCTCTGTCTCTTGTCTCTGTCTCTCTGTCTCTCTGTGTCTCTGCCTCTCTCTCTCTCTCAGACTTGCACTAGTACAGGCTCTCTCTGTCTCTCTCTCTGTGTCTCTCTGTCTGTCTCTCTGTCTGTCTCTCTGTCTGTCTCTCTGTCTGTCTGTCTGTCTGTCTGTCTCCCTCTCTCTCTCTCTCTCTCTCTCTCTCTCTCTCTCTCTCTCTCTCTCTCTCTCTTTNTCTCTCTCTCTCTCTCTCTCTCTCTCTCTCTCTCTCTCTCTCTCTCTCCTTTCTTCATTCCTAGATAAAATTAACTAAGCCCTCAGTGGTATGTGAAGGAGCAGACACCATTTTGGAAGCAGAGAGATGGCTCTCTTCATAGAATAAGCTTTGGAATACCACCTGGCTTTACCTCCCACATCTCCCCTTGAATTCAAAATGTTTCATTTTTAGGGACTTAACCTAGGTTGGTGTAATTCATTCCTGAGACCCAACATTTTCAAATGCCATTTAATATAAATAGACACTAAATCATCTGCAACATAACTAATAATTGCTAGGGACTCTGAAATGGGCATGAGAAGGGAGGCAAAATGGGATCCAAAAAGAGAAAAACAATTATAAGCTGTAAGAGGAAAACTATAAAAGGAGTCTTTGGTCTCTTTTTTACTTCTCCTTGGCTTTTAGTCCCGGTTCTCTGATTATGAGCAAAACATTTGATAAATTCAATAAAATGTTGCTGCTATAATTTGCTGTATTCCAAATTCTGACCATCCACTTGTCACTGACTTTCTTAACAAAACCAAGCAACAACTCTTTTTCCCTTTTTCCACCTATTAAATACTATGGCCTTAACCAAAAGAAAAAGTAAGGCTAATAGAAACTTCTAGTCTATTTCAAAATATAAACTTCTGACTATGAGTGATTTTTTTGTTCAGTAATTGCTACAGGGAGCCTCAAAGCCTGAAGGTAGATGCCAGTCACATATACATAATAAAGGCAGGAATCTGGATCTCAAAGGATTGAGGTAGAAGTTAGCATTTCATCTGAGATTCAACTAAGGAGTTTTTGTTTCTACTTTCTCCCAGCCTTTCACTTGTATGTGGGACCAAAGGATCTTGGGAAATTCTAACATTTTGTCTGTTGCCAGAGAAAAGAAACTGGGATTCATCTCTTAAAAGACAAAGTTTCAAAAAATAAATTAAATACCTAAGTCTTCTATTTAGCTGGCAGGTTGGTCTATATTCAAAAACAATAGATTCTGAAGGTGAAAATACTTCTGGACTGAAAAAACACAACACAACTGAGGTTCATAGAACTAGGGCTCTGCTTATGGAGAGAAAAACATGAGTGTTTTTTTCAAGCTCAATATTAGCTGTTTATTGACTCTCCTTTTCTCCCTAAAATAGATGAAGCTTAAGCCTCTGAACTCTATACTGAAAGAGAGACTTCAACTCCTCTTATGAGGAAGAATAAGTCAACAAGAATTTACTAAGTGTTTTCTATGTGCCAGGAATTGTAAGGTGGTTCCTCAGCTAAGGATTCCACATGCCTGGGGGAGCAATAACTAATGGAGACCAATACTTGACAAAGAGCACAAACCACACTGAGCAAAGACTACATAGTTGTCAGAGATTGCATGCCATGTAAGATCAATGTGGAGGATATCCAAAGGGAATATTGTGATAAGATCACCAGAAGATATAAATAGTCCTACAACTGGGGAAGTTGATGCGCCCTTCCATGCACATCCCTTAGGTATGTATTGTGGGAATGTTCTATCCCTAATTTTCTTGCTGTATTACCTTATTAAATGCCTCAGTTTGGAACAATTTGGGTCCACTGGCTTGCTAGCTTAAGTGGAGTTCCTGAGCTAATTTTGAATGGATACAGACCCTTCAACTTTGAGTAGTTTTTCTGGAATGTATGAGGTTGAGTGACCTAGATGCTACACAACATTCATAATCTCTGAAAATAAAGCACTTGAAACATGCAAAGTGTTTTACAAACATCATTGCATTTTATCCTCCCAGCAACCTTGAGTGCTATCATCATGAAATGACTTGATTACAGGATCATGTTAGTAAGTGTCTGAGGCCAGATCTGAACTCACTTTTTTTCTACTTTTGTTCTGGCACTAAACTCACAGAGGATCTTGAACCTGGGGTATCCATCCCCTGGAACCCAACCTGGGATTGTGTGTTGGAGGAGGATTAAAAAAAACACAGAATGTTAAAAAAGGTTTGCTGAATTTCAGTAACTTTTTTTCATTATATATTTCTCAGTCATTTGAAATTAATAGTAAAACTACTACCATATAGGAATATGAAAACATTTTTATATTAAAAGGACTATAATCCTTCACATTCCAAAAGTTTGAGAACATATGAGATATTCCACAGTGATGATGGGAAATTTATTATTAAAATTGTTTTCTACCTATCTCTGAGCTAACTGGCTATACTACAAATAAATATCTAATTTCAACTAAGCTTTTGTTACAAAAAGATAATTCTCCCTAATTGACTCTCTATTTAACCTGGCCTTTGAAGCTCTCCAAAATATTCTTTTTTTTTCTCCTTAAACTTTCCACACACATTCCTCACATTTGAAAGCCACCATCTCTTACTTAACTGAGGTCATTTGGTATGGGCTGCTTCTCCTCTCTTCTTTTCAAAACAATTTCATATACTACCTACCCATTCTCTCTTCTTTTATTCAAGTCTGATTTTAAAAGTGATTCTTCTCCTTGCCAAGGCCAAAGCATCAGGTACATATGTACCCAATCCCATTCCTTTCCCATTTCCCCCAGAAGATTGCCCCTTTAATATTCACTTTCTAAATCTTTAATCACTCTCTCTTCTGGTTCCTACCCTACAGCCCTCAAACATGCCCCCAGAACATTTTTTCCACCATTAAGAATCCTTCAGCAAATTCTCTCTTTCTCCTTAAGTTTTCATTCTATATTTCACCTTACTTTTAAAACATAACTCCTAGAAAAAAGTTATCTTTACTCCTTGCAATTCTTTTCCATCCTGCAACTCTCTCCTCAGTCTTTTGCATTCTGAGTTCTAATCTCATCATTAAACTGAAACAATTCTCTCTTGAGTTACAAAAAAATCACTTTAATGATAAATCTGATTGCCTTTTCTTTGTTGTCATCTTTTGGGGGATTTTTTGCTGCTTCTGACACTGTTGGCCACATTGTGCACCTGAATTGTCTAATATTTGGAATTTTGTGACAGTGCTTTCCTGGCTTCTCTCTTACTTTCTGCCTATTCCTTCTCAATTTCCTTTTCTGACAACTAATTCATATCATACCCCTTACTGTGGCCATCACCCAAGGCTCAGTCCAGAACCAAACACCTTCAAATCTCTATTAAATTTCTCTTTTGGTGACCTCATCAGCTCTCATCATTTTATCATTTTTTGAAGATGACTCAGATCTAAATATTTAGCCCTAGTCTCTCCTTGGAGCTTTATCCATTCCAGCATCACCAACTTTGGACATTTCAAAATGGATGGCCTGGAAACACCTTAAACTCAACATGTCCGAAACAGAAATTACTCTTTTCCCCCAATACCAGCTCTCTTTCAAGCATCACTAATTTGATTGAAAGCTTTCTTCTAATCTCCCATGTTCATAAGCATGGTGACATCAGTATTAATACTGATTTCTCCTATTTCCCACCCCCCATATCTAGTCAACTACCCAGTCTTGCTGTTTCTGTCCCCTCAACATCTCCTGCAGCTGACCTTTCTCTCTTACTTATATAGCCATCACATAAATTCAAGCTTTCTTTACTGCTTTCCTCAATTAGTACAATAGCCTCTTAATTTTTTTCCCTACAATTCCAAGCCATATTCCACATAACTGCCAAAATAATTATCTTTAACCTTGGACATGATCACATAAATCCTTTATTCAAAAAACTCTAATGTTTCCCAGTGCCCTTTAGTATCAGATACAAACTCTACTGTTAGGCTTTTAAAATCTTTCAAAACCTGGTTGCAACATATCCATCCAGCTTCATTATACATCATGGCCTCTCCTGGACACTAGTATCAAGTCAAACTATCTTTGTTCTTCACAGATGCCAGACATTTGCCATCTTCCATACTAGAATGCATTCTCACCTCAGCTCTACTTTGAAGAATCTTCCACTTCCTTTAAGATTCTCTAGGTATTACATTTTATAGAAAGCCTTTTCCAATTGCTGTCTTCCCCCATTAACTATCATATGTTTATTTTGTATTTATTCTGTGTAATATTTTTCTTTATATATTTATTTATGTGTACATGGTATCTTCCTCAATAAAATGCAAATTCCTTGAAACCTGGGGTTGTTTCATCATTTGGGCTTGAAATTCCTGGAACTACCAGAACCAATACCCATCACGAAGCAATTACTTTAAAAATGCTTATTGTTTGATTGATTTCCTGCTCCCTTGATCTGCCTTCTCCTCCCTATTATCCAGAGTTAAGTTCACATATTAGCATATATCCGGAGTAATAAGCTCATCACCGGTAATGATTATTGAGTTAGTCCCATACTACCCCTTCTTTTTAGCTTTTCTGAGAGAAAGAAAAGATATCAAGTTATTGCTCTCTCTCTCTCTCTCTCTCTCTCTCTCTCTCTCTCTCTCTCTCTCTCT
>NW_025348207.1:0-3643 GCF_016433145.1 Gracilinanus agilis | reverse complement strand
CGCGACCCCAGGAGCTCAACAAGAAATCAGTGGGGGTGGGGACGGCGGTCGGTCCTTTGTGCCCGGGACCCCCGGATAGAGCCGGGACGGGCGGAGCCGCCGAGCCGGGGGCTTCCCGCTGCGCTGTGCTAAGCTGCGCCCTCCTCCTCTTCTTCCTCCTCCTCCTCCGGCTGCCGGCTCCGCTCCGGGCTCGGGCCCACCCTCCCGGCGCTGCTCCTCCCTGTTCCCGCGGTCGGGGCCCGGCGCGGGGCTCGGGGAGGGGGGGTGATGGTGGAGAGCTGAACTGGGGGCTCCGGGCTGGGGCTGGCCGGCTCCGGCGCGGCGCCGGGGACCACGCGCGAGTGGTTAGATCTTGTCGTGATCTCTGGAAAACTGTGACTATCTCACATGTCCTTCCCTTCTCTGATCCCCCTTCGCTAACGAGCCAGGCCCCCCTTGATTGCTGATTTTACGCTTTTTGGACCAATTGTGGGTCTCCGGGGGCGGGGTTTTGACAGCTCTGGCCAAGCTCTGGCCGGGAAAGGGGGGGCAGGGGAGAAGGTGTCGGAAGCCTCGGCAGTAAGAAAACATGTCAACAGAATAAAATATTAACCAATGACGGGCCAGCGGGGCCCTGAGACCCCACCCCCTGCCCTGGCCCCCACCCCCGGCTCCTCTCTGCACAGCCGCCTTGGCAGGGCAGCGCAGCGCAGCCCAGCCCGGCTCCGGGAGCTGAAGCCCAAGGAGAGGGAGGGACTGAGGGGGTGGGGTAGGGGGAGTCAAGGGTTGAGGGGCAGGGGACAAGGGACATGGGCTAAAAGGGCTCCTGGGCCTTCCGAAATGGAAGCCTTTCCTCTCTCAGGCTCAAGTTCAAAGCATTCACATGGGCCAGGAAGAACTTGGGGTCCTGGAGAGGAATGGGGTGTCCCTCTTCTCTGTGCCCTAGCTGGATGTGGGGGAACTGTCACCCCATTCTAAGTTTGTCATCCTTAACCTTTTCTCTTCCTTTTTTTCCTGGTGGGGAAGAGGAGACTTATTACGGATGTCCTCGGGCGGAGGTCTGTCCCCTTGGTTTCCACTCGGGTTCCCGAGGGTTTGGGAAGCTAGACAGTGGCTTAGGGACAACTCCAAAGTAGAAGGGGACAGCAGAGATCGATGCACCGGCCCGAGCGGCTCCACTGTCCGGTATCCGCCTACACCTCTCCAAGTCCAGGACCCAGGCGGGCCGGAGCATCAGCAAGCAAGGCTGAGAGCGCTGGGCGCTGAAGGGCTGGAGGCACCATAGGACGGAAGTCCTTGAGCAGAGCTGAGTCCATCGGGGTACACAAGACCCCATCTAACCCAGGTGAGTGGTGCCAAGGCGCGAGCTAAGCTAAGCCCAGACGGGGAATCCAGAGCCCCGTAATTGCACCGGGCTAGAGCAGGAGAATGGGTAAAAGGAAGCAATGGGATCTCTGGGGAAAAGGAGGAGGGGTCCCCAGCTTAAAATCGGGAAAACACGAGGATGTTGTTGGGGGTGGCTGCGCTTGAACGTCAAGGCTCAAATGGTCCAGCCGATTCCTATTCTCTTAATATCTCATCCTGAGATGGAAATTTCCCAGGAAACCTCGGGGGCTTCCCAGATGCTCTGAACTCTCTACTCAGAGCCAGGAACCCGACCCGGGCCATACCATCTCGGTCAGGCTGTGGCTGTGAACGCAGGAGCCACAGATTACAATGGGTTTTAGTTTGCTAGGTTAATGTCCCTTCTAAATCCTAGGCAAGATCTATTCACCGCATCCGGTGCAGAATAAACTTTATCCTCGCCGCCTAAATATGCATAGCATGGCTGGGGGAGGGGGGGCGCGTGGGGGCGACTTTGCAAGCAGTGTTTATTCTATGTTCCGTAGTGTTTAGATTTGACCTGGACCTGAAGGCTAGATAGATGAATGTTTGTGTGTCTGAGTCTATTTGTGCTCTGCTCCTAGCTGAGGCAACCGCAGGTAGACCAGTGTCAAAAACAAACTGGACTTTTGCCGTGTCCATGTTGTTGTCTGCGGGTCCTGGGCAGTAGGCTATACCCACCCAGAACTGTCCCCAACTATCTTCCACTTGTCGGGCACTTGGTGCCACACACGCACGCACACAAAGGTGGAGTAGAGAACAAAAAACACCTGGCACAACGGAGTCCCCTTTCTTTTTAGAATTAATCTACCCTTCGGGAGATAGACTGCGAAAGACAAAGCTGTGTCCATTCCAGTTTTATTTCCATATTTTTATCGTCCCATATACATATACTATTAACACAGAGATGTATAGTATTTACACAGATATCTAGTTTTAAATCCTAAGCTTTAGTATTAAAGTATCCAGTAATAACCCGTCAGGTATATAATTGTGCTTGTTCCAAGTCCACTGATCTCTTCGAATGGTTGAATTTTTTTTTTAATACGCCCTGTACACTACACATGTATCTTCCACACCGGGGCTCAGGCTGCCTACGTGTGTATAGCTACACATAGATGATGCACAGGTCTGATAAGGCGCCCAAGAATTCTCCCTGTGCCGCCCAAACTCTCCTGGACACATTAGGACCGATCTGGTCCCTTCCCCACTCCCCTGGCTCGCATGGCACTCCCGTACACGCACCCCTCGCAGTTGGTCCTGGGAGCCTTCCAGCCTTCGGGATTTCAAGCACACTCCCTGCAGCCGCCCTGACCTGCGGCCTGGAGCCGTGGGAGCTAGATTCGACCCCAGGCCAGGCTCTTTGACTTCATGTTCCGCCTTCAGTTCTGCCCTGGTTATCTCCCCGGTGGGCGCACCTGCCCGCCCTGCAGGCATCCCGTATAATAATCGCCTGTGCCAGGTCCCGTTAAGCTACTTCCAGACCATTTGCCACCTTCGTCTCTGACCCTCCGTGTAGATCACAGGAAGCTAGGAGAGGGCAGGCACAATTGTCTGAGGCCTGGGCAGGATGTGGTCTCTTCTTCAGGGATCTTTTAGGCACCAGGATGCGTGGTCAGAGCCCAAGTGCCTGTATCCTCTGAAGACCAGATCCTGGACCCCAGATTGTGTGTACCCATTTGGGAGCTGCTTGTTTGTTTGTTGTTTACACTTAAACCCGGAGAGTTTTGTGTTTCTCCTCAGAGCGTCGTCTCTGTCCAATGGTTGCGTCAGATCCCCGCTCCCCCTTTCCCCTGCACCCTCTCCCCAGAATTATTCTCAGCTCTTCTTTGGATTATTTTTTTTCCTCCCAAATCGCACCCTCTCCCGGGCCCAGCACAACACCTGTGCCTCCCTCCTTTCCCAGTGGCCTTCAACCTCCCACCTCAAAGTCCTGCTTGCATTTCTCAAGGTACTTTCTGGGGCACACCTGGTCCAACCGGGGCTCTGAAAGAGCACTCTGTAGGGAGATCCGAGAGGACATCGAAAAGCAGCCTTGGAGAGCAACGGGAGGCGGCAGACACCCCTGACCAACCTCCGGCTCCTTGCATTTCTTTCTCCACCTCTGGTTTCCCAGGAGCTCCGGCACTACTTCTGCCCCTGTGCAATGAGGGCTGAGAGCTGGGAGTGGGGAGAGGCAAGGAGGAGGGAAAGAACTGCAGACCCAGGTGGGTCCCGGGGGGCAGCGAGAGCATATCCCTTTAAGAGGCCGGGGGTGGGGGTGGGGGCGCAGCTTGTCCTG
>NW_025348206.1:0-8559 GCF_016433145.1 Gracilinanus agilis | reverse complement strand
CTCCTCCTTCTTCTTCTTCTTTTTCTCTTTTCTCCCTCTCCCTCCACCACACCATTTCTTCCCTTCTTCTTTTCTCCATGCTTTCCCCACCCCACCACCCCTTAATTTAATATTCTCTGAAAATGAATGGTATCTATTTTTTCTCATGCTATTGGAATAGCAGTTTGTTTTCTGTTCTTAAATTTGAAGGAACAAGGAAATTGTGAGAAGATGCTGGTATAAGGCAGGAAATTACCTGGATCTCAAAAAAGCCCCTACAATTAACTTAAAATAATGGCTCCAAATGGATTTTAAAGCAGCAGAATGATTAAAAGTTGAAGTAAAGTAATTGTTCAACTTATAACAAGTTGGGAAGATGTTAGGAAAGATCCTACTAGGGCTGAGGGGTGGGGAGGGAGTCTGGCCTGACTGAAGTACAGATACCTCTGGCAAAGTCAACAACAAGAATAGATACTGCTATCAACACACAACAAACCCTAGGGATAGCTTCTGGAACTTTTGCCCCAAGGGGGTGGGAAGGTAGGGCAGTTAATCAGAGAAGAACTGTGGGGGACCTCTGCTGGCTCTGGATTTAGGTCCTACCTCTGCAGACCAGCTCCAGGCCCAGACTGTGGCCATGGGCCCAAAAGGAGCAAGAATATGATACAGGTAAATGAAATTACAGAGGGCTTGGTTGTGATCCCTACCAGGAGAACAGAGTCCCTGGTTTGGGTTCCAGGGTAGAGGAGGAAGCCTTTGCTTACAGACACCTGAAAGATGGAAGTACACAAAAGCATTTGTTGGGGGAATAGTGCTGGAGGCCATGTTCAAGCCTCAGGAGTAGAGAGAGGTACCTGAGATTACTCGTAGACCAAGGCATGAACTGGAAAAGCAGAGACCATACCTGACTTTGTATCATAGAACACTGGAGGAATAAAAGGGTCAAACCCCCCACCTCCAGACAGAGTTCAGAAAACAACAGCAAAGCTGACTAATATAAAGTTATGTTAAAAAATAGGCCATTAAATTGGAGGAATATTCACTGTTCATGGCAGGGTCATGCCAATATAATAAAAATGATAATTCTACCTAAAATTAATCTTATTCAGTGCCATCCCAATTAAATTACCAAAAAATAAATTATTGAGCTAAAAAAAGCAAAAATTCATTTGGAGGAACAAAAGGTCAACAAAAATAAAGGAATTAATTTTTACAAAGTGTAAAGTTGGGGCAGCTGGGTAGCTCAGTGGAGTGAGAGTCAGGCCTAGAGACAGGAGGTCCTGGGTTCAAACCCGGCCTCAGACACTTCCCAGCTGTGTGACCCTGGGCAAGTCACTTGACTCCCATTGCCCACCCTTACCACTCTTCCACCTAGAAGCCAATACACAGAAGTTAAGGGTTAAAAAAAATGATTTAAAAAAGTGTGAAGTTCTAACAATGCCAGATCTTAAACAGCATAATAAGGTGATAATTATCAAAACTATCCGAAACTGTCTTAGAAATAGAATGATAGACCACTGGAATAGTTTAGATATATAATACATTGTAGGAAACAATTACAGTAATCTCATACATGATAAAGGTAAAATTTAAGTTTTGGAGATAAGAATGTTAACTGGTGAAAATAATTAGGATAACTGGAAAACAGTCTGGTAGAAACTAGAAAAAGCCAAATATATTATCCTATTTTACCAAGGTAAGTCAAAATGGATACATGACCTAGATTTAAAGGGAGACATCATAAGTAAATTAGAAGAACCTGAAATATCAGATGGACAGGAGAAGAATAAATGAATAAACAAGAGAAAGATAGTATTGTGAGACATAAAATGGATGGTTTTGATTGTATCACACTTAATTGTTTTGTATAATAAAACCAATGTAGCTAAAATTGGAAGAAAAGCAGAAAACTGGGGGAAATGTTTTACAGTTTCTTAGGTAAAGGTTTCATACTTCAAATATATAGAGAACCTTGTCAAATTTATAAGGATATGACTCATTCCCCAATTGATAGTTTAAAAATATGAATAAATGAAGAAATCAAAGCTACATATAGTCTTATCAAAAGATTCTCTATCATTATTAGAGAAATAAAAATTAAAACAACTTTAAGATACCATCTCACACATATCAGATTGGCTAAAATGATAGGAAAAATAACAAATGTTGGAAAAACTAATGCACTGTTGGTAGAACTGTGAGTTGATCCAACTGTTTTGTAGAGCAATCTGGAATCATGCCCAAGGAGTTATAAAATTGTGTATACCCTTTGACTCAGGATTACCACTATTGAGTCTATTTCCCAAGGTGATTGGGGGAAAGTACCTTTATGTTCTAAAATATTTACAGCAGCTCTCTTTGTGGTGGCAAAAAAATAGAAATGGAGGGGATGCCCATCAATTGAGAAATGGCTGAATAAGTTATTGTATATAATTTTTGTGAAATACTATTGTGCTATAACAAATGATGAAGAGGTTAATTTTAGAAAAGCATGGAAAAGAAAAGCTTGAATGAAATAAAGAGTGAAACAAGCAGAACCAAGAGAACACTGTATACAGTAACAGCAATATTGTTTGAACAATAACTGTGAATGACTAAGCTCCAAGCTATATGAATATTCAAATCAACTACAAAAGACCTATGAAAGAAGATGCTATCCACTTCCAGAGAAAGAACTGATATATGGAACTATGTATTGTACAGTTTCATATGTATACATATAGTAATATCTGTGTCAAATGTTGACCTTCTCAAGTGAGAAGTTGGGAGGATGGGAAGGAAAAAGCTTGGAACTCAAAATGTAACATCAAAAATAAAAATAAATAAATAAATTGACTATTTACTGTTTCTCTTAAAGCTTAAAGAAAGTCTCCAACAGGATATTGGTTCTTTAAAAATTCCTGTGAGGGGAAAAGAAAAAAAGAAAAAGAAAAAGGTTCTCCATCCTTGCTTTGATTAAATCATGTTAGGTTGAGTTTTTTTCTATCAGAATACACAAGCATCAGGAAAAAAATCTGTCCAATTAAAAACCAGAAATGACCCTCAAGCATCCATTAAATTTTAAATCCTTCTGTATGGATTGGTGGCAACCGATAATATGTGGTCCATGTCTACTTAAACAAATTTAATTAATGATTCTTAGACTATTTAAGACAACTTCTAATTTGACTTCATATTGTTATCAAAAGAAAAGATCATCAAAAAGGGTTCTGTTTCCAACACCCCAAAGATGACTAATAGTGGTTTGTTCTTGTCTTTTCAAAGTCTATTTTTAAAAATAAATACAAATTTAAACCTTCCACTTAAGTCATGATACTTTTAGCTGGGTATATTGGGTCTCCAACTGCAACACCCAGGGGTGTGATCCTGTCAGCTCTCACAGCTTTTAGAGGGCTGTTTTAGATCAGTGTTGGGATGGGGAAAACTCCCAGGGATACCCACCCGAGTACTAATGGAGTGTGCAGTTTTTGTCATGCCTTAGAGCAGAAGATGTCAGAAACATATGGCCTTCTGACAGAAAGATACACTCTTCCCTCTGGTTGTGTCTACACAATGCTAAAACATCTGGTGGAGTCAATTAAATTTCTGTCAACTCAGCTGTTTGAAAAAGTACAGACACAACATCTGGAAAGCTGATTGAATAGGCCAGACTTTTTTTTTTTTGTAGAGGCAGCATGGTACAGTGGAAAGAGCACTGTATTTGGAGTCAGATGACCTAGGTTCAAATCCCAGCTTTGTCACTTACTACCCATCTAACCATAGACAATTCCCTTAATATCCCTGGACCTCTATCACCTGAGCGATGAAAGGACTGGACTAAATGATTTCTCAGGTATTCTCCAATAGTAAATCTATACTTCTATTTAAGTATGTTCTTAGAGTCAGCACTACACCAAAGCTTTCCGTATGGTGTCCTTGAAATCATCCTACAAGGACCATTTTGTAGGAAGGTCTCATTCTGAAAGGCTATTTCCTTCAAAGTATTATTCTCACACATCTCCAAAGTGTAAGATAGAGTTCGCTTAAAGTACTAGGAGCTACATTTTGAAAAGACTTTGGAAATAGATGATCCCATTTCTTCCTTATTTTACAGATGACAACTGAAGCCCAGAGGAATTGTTAGTACTACTAAGTAGTAGATGGAACTTGAACTGAGGTCCTCTGACTCTCAACTCAGTGTTTTTTCCACTCCAGTTGCCTCTTGGTCAGATTATAAACAACACTTAAAATTTGAAGTGAGAGGAGGACCTTAAATAGTTCCCCATGAAGAGTGAGTAGTACCTTGATTTGGGCTTTAGGAACAGGAGAAGCCCAAAGATACTATAGAATTCAGAACTAAATGGAAAGAAAGAAAAAAGAGGGGGCATTGTGCATGAAGAGGAGATAAAAAGATTGATTTAAGATATATCAGATCTAAGAGATCAAAATAAAAGTTGCCCAAAGTGTAGGATCAATCCTCTAAATCAGTGATGGGCAAACTTCTAAAGAGGGGGCCAAAGGAAAGGAAATGCTTATCTGTCAGTCTTTTTCTAAGGTAACTCTTCCAAAGTTTCATTGTATTGTATCCTACTCGTTGTATTCGTCAGATTAGGAATAATGTCCAGCTGGCTGATAGAACATTTCAGGGGAGCATCTGGCCCACAGGCCATAGTTTGCCTATCACTGCTCTAAATGAATGATAATGTAAGAAAATTGACTGAAGAATCATAGAAATGAAAAAGAAATGTAGCATTCATCTGACTCAATCATTTCATTTATTCAGGAGGAAATTGAACTCCAGAGAAATAAGTGTTCAAGCTAAAACTAGAATCCAGGATTCCCAATGCATTGTCCACTGTCTTTCATAACCAACAGGTAGGTGAGGACAACTGAATTTATTTATGATGATAAAAAAACTTCAGATACCTCTCTAGAAGCTGTAGCTATTTATCACCCATTTTCCACAAAAATTTATTTATCAATCATTAAGTAATTATTAATGGTATTGTATATGTCAGGCACTGTGCTAGTAACTAGAGATGCAAAGACAAAACAAAATAGACCCTGCCTTCAGGGCACTTACAATCTAATCAGGAGAAATGTAACTATCTAGAGATATACATAATAGATATAAGAAAAGGGGTACAGGGGAGCATTAAACACTCCTGATCTATAGAATAATTTATGGGCATTAACAAATTCTCTCTGATATAGGCACAGCTTTCAGTTGTGCAGATTCATCCAACTGTGCCTTCTCAATATGTACAATCCACGTTCGTGTTCTCTCATAAATCCTCTGTAGAGGATGTGCCTTCCTCTTGGTCTTTTCACATTATATAGGTACCAGATAATACTTGCATTGTTCATCTGTTCTGTCTTGATCGTTCTATACAACCAGCCTGTATCTTCTGAGAATACATTTTTGGTGATATCATGAGCATCACTTCTCAGTTATTGAATATGCTTTGTATTTAGACTTGTAGAATCATATACCCAGAAGGAAAATTAGAACTGTAAGAAACATTCCATTTTATAGAAGAGAAAAATAAGACTGAAAATGAAGTGGTTTGTCTGAGGTGTAATGGGAAAAGGATAGAGATAGGATAAGATTTAAGAGAAGTGGAAGGCTGTTATTAAGGCACATATTAGGAACTCAAGGGAAAGGATTTTAGCAGGCAGAAGAATGGAAGATCAGAGACCAGAATCCAAATCTCTTGACTTTCTGTCCCATGCTCTTTCTACTCCACCACAATGACTATGAGATAATTTCTACTGAATTAGGGGAACAGGAAATAGTATGTTGGCTTGCATCAGTTTACATAGTAATATATCCATTAGAACCAAAAAAAAAGCTTCAAATTTACATAGTACAATATAAGAGCACTGATTGAAGTCAAAGGACTTGGATTCAAGTTTCAACCCTGATTTCTATTATAATTGTGGCAACCTGCCTAGACCTTATTTTCTTCACCTGAAAAATGAGAAAGCTAGACTATCTGACCTCTGAAGTCTCTTCTAGCTCTAGACCTGTGATACCACAAACTCTTAACAGGGAGAAGAGAAGGGAAGAGAGACAGACGGACAGAAACAGAGACACATACAGAAGGACAGAGAGAGAGAGAGAGAGAGAGAGAGAGAGAGAGAGAGAGAGAGAGANAGAGAGAGAGAGAGAGAGAGAGAGAGAGAGAGAGAGAGAGAGAGAGAGAGAGAGAGAAAGAGAGGGGGCGGGAATTGACATGAGTACACATGGAGAGAAAGGGGAGAAGGGAGAAAACAGGATAAAAGGAATTACTATCATCTATTAGACTGTAGAAAGTGATAAAGCTAATAACAACCTAGAAGAAACAAAGACTTCATTGCTGGACTCTTCCTTTAAAGTAGGCATAGCTCTAGGAAAAACCAATCCTAGAGAAAATTGTGAAGCAGATGGTTTCTCTTCCACTTAGTACTAACCTAATTGAAATTATCCTTCTCCCCCTACCTGCCCCTACTGGAATCTCCTCTCTTCTCCTTTGGATGCCCAGTGTCCTTAGACCATCTTTGAACCAAGGCCTGCTTTCAAAAAAAATCTGAGAATTTCCACACTAAAAATGCAAATGGTAAATATCAACTTAAAGTGTTATCCTTTTCAGGAGATGTTTCATTTGAATAAGGATTAAAATCTGAAATCTAAGACTCTAGCAAAATTCCAATGACAGTTTAAAAAGTAGGCGTTTTTGTTTGTTTTGCTTTGTTCTGTTTGATGACAGACCTTCCTAAAGTCCCTGAAATCACAAGAATTTCATTCTTCACTTCAGGTCAGCTCTAGTCCTATGTCTTGGGAAAGGAGGACCAAGAGTCATTTTAATCAGTCAATAAGCATCTATTAAGCATCTACTACCTTCAAGAAACTGAGCCTAGTCCTGAGGTTACAAAGAAAGTCAAAAGATAGTTCTTTGTCTCAAGGAGCTTGCAGTCTGATAAGAGAAACAATATGCCAATAGTTATGTACAAACAAGACATATACAAGATAAATTGGAGACAATCAACAGAAAGGCATTAAAATTAAGGAGGACTGGAAATTTTTGTAGATGATGGGATTTTCAATGGACTTTAAGAAAACCAGGAGGCTGAAATGAAGGAAAGAATTCCAGGAATGAAGGAAAGCTAGAGATAAATGCTGTGCTGAGAAAGAAAGTCTCAAATGAGGGGCAACTAGGTGGCTCAATGGAGAGTGAGGCCCAGAGACAGGAGGTCCTGGGTTCAAATGTGGCCTCAGACACTTCCTAGGTGTGTGATCCTGGACAAGTCACTTAAACCCCATTGTCTAGCCTTTATCACTCTTCTTCCTTGGAACCAATACATAATGTTGATTCTAAGACAAAAGTTAAGAGTTTAAAAAAATAGAAATTCTTAGCAAAAAGGTTAGAGTCCCTGGACCACAGTATAGCTGAGATATGAAAATGTAAAAAAGACTGGAAAAGTGGGGGATAGCAAATTATAAAGGACTTTGAATGCCAGATTTTATTTTTGGACCTGAAGATGATAAAAAAAAAACCATCAGGGTTAATTAAGTTGAGAGAAGAGAAGAGGTAACATGGTCAGACCTAGACTTTAGGATAATCACTTTCATAGCTGATGAGTAGAAGATGGAGTGGACCTGGGAGAGACTCAAGACATGGAGGACAACCAGTAGGGTTTTTTTGTTTGGGTTTTTTTTTTCAGTAATGTAGGTGTGAGGTGATAACCTTACCAGGGTGATGGCTGAATCAGAGGTGAGAAAACAACTTACGTAAGAGATATACAAAATGGACATTTTTTGCCAATAGATTGGATGGGTGAGAGACTAGACCAAATATTCACTCAAAGTTCCTTCTAACTTTAGGATCCATGATAATGAAGATGATGATGGTGACAATGATGATGGTTCTGTATAGGGTCACTATGAAAGTATTTAAAATCTACAAAACACCATTCAGATGTAAGGTATTATAATAATGTTTAACAAAGCTGGAATATTTTTAGATCTTTCTAACTACTTTCAAGGTAGAAGAAAATGAAAAACTGATTCATATCATCTCTCTAAAAAACATCTGGTGCTGACCTTTGCCTTTCAAAGAGATTGAACCTTGAAACTTCATACGTAATGTGAAAATATAGTCATCAAAGGTGCCAGCACAGTACTAAGCAGGGAAAATATATCCAAAATAAAAGCAAATAATATTTGGAAGAGCCAAGAAAAATGTGCACAGTGAAGGGTGTCAGCAATTTTCCTAATTTATTGTGACACCAAGTATTCCATTCATAAAGCCATGGATCAGTGGGAAAAGAACTAGCTCTAAAGTGAGAAGAATTGACCTTGGGTAAGTCATGTGACTTTTCTAGGACTCTTCCCTTATCTGTGAGATATAAGGTTTGGACTACATAAATTCTAAGGTCCTTTCTGACTCTAAATCTGTCCAAGATTCATGTATCCTTATAATAGGTCAACATCTGTGATGCCAAACTGGAAGGGGTTTTCTGGTCTAGTACTCACTCACTCAGTTATCCTGACCAATTCCCTTTATTTTTCAAGTGAAAGGAGGGAAGGAAGGAAGGAAGGAAGGAAGGAAGGAAGGAAGG
>NW_025348205.1:0-3968 GCF_016433145.1 Gracilinanus agilis | reverse complement strand
GTGGTGCGGACGGGCGAAGCTGCGCGGGCCAAGGCGAGGCGAAAGGCGGGCGGCCGGCGCGGAGCGGCGATCGACGGGCGGCGAAGGGCTGTGGACGAGAGAGCAGCGCACACGACTGCCACAGCGCCCCAGATCGCACAGACTCCGCTCACTCCGGGCCCGGCCGGCTACTCTCCCGCTCAGGCGGACTCCGGGGCAGCCCCGGCCCTCTTGGCCAATGGAGAGCCTCGGCGCCGGGGTCCTCGCCCTAAACCACGCCTCCGGAGCGGGTGGGGGCGGGGAAGGAGCTGGGTTCTTGGGGCGCCGCGCAGGCAATGCCAGCAGGTTGGAGAGAGCGCCCAATGCCGGCGTGGGCACCGGTCTGGCCCATCGGGCGGCTCTGAGCAGCGCTCTCCCCCGTCGGGCGCCGGCTTCTCTGCCCCCGAGGCTTGGAGGCGGGGGCAGAGAGGGGTGCGGCGCGGCACCCATGGGGCTTCCCGCTCATTTCTACTAACCAGCGAAAGTCTCCACTGGCATCTGTATTCGGGGCACCTACTCACTGGGTGACCTTTGGCGAGTCTCTTCCCCTCTCTTGAGACCTGAGTTTCCTCTACTGTAAAACGAAGGAGTTAAGCCAGAAATGATTTCTGAGGTCCCACTCAGGACCTTCCCCCTGGGATCCCAAGTCCCCTCCCCAGCTCGGGGCCTCAGTTTCCCCCTCTGTAATGAAGCGAGGGTTCTTAACTGGTCTTGGGTAGACGTCGGGGCGTCCATCCACGAAGGTGGGCGAGGGGAAAGGCCACCCGTGTGTGAAGTTCACTCCCCGCAGGCTCTTCCCTTTCACTGGGAATAAAAATGAAAAAAGGGAGAGAGAGTGGGGGGGGGGGCGCTGTTCAGGCAGGGGCTTGTTCACCCACTCCCCCAAACTTTCTGAAAGAGCCATGGCACCAACAGAGGCGGGGGAAGCCCTGGGCTAGAGGGTCCCCAAGGCCCAGCCAGGCCTGTCATCCTGCCATTCCAAATCCCCCAGCTCTGGATCTGTTTCCCCCTGAGATGTGCCCATTAAGCTCCCTTCCAGCCCACCGGAGGTGTACCTGACTGACTCACTGTGCCCCACCACCCGCCTCTGCCCAGGAGTAGAGGCAAGTCACCGTTGACCCGCCCAAGGCCAGTGGATCCATCCCAGGTGGGGCTCCCAAAAGCCAAGCTCCAGGCTAGGGTCGCGGAGCCTGCTGAAACAACTGGGAGGGATCCCTTCCCTCAGGCTCCTCTGGGGCCAGGCCAGGCCCCCCTTCCCGGTTGCCCCCCCCCCCCATGTATCTTTTTGTGGGCCAACACTGTCGCCTGGAGGGCCGCGGGAGAACTGCAGGTGGCCCCTACTGGAGGGAGCGATTTTGGAGAGCCCTAGCAGCTCTGGGGAGGGCCCGGGGGAGACCTGGAGTCCGGGCCATAGCCACGGAAAGGAGGTAGGGAAAGAGCAGGCCCTTGAGTCAGTGCCAGTCTAGATGCCCAGGACTCGGGCTGCTGCCCGGAGTTCGTGCCGGACCGTCCCTGGGGATGGCCAAGGAATAGCCTGGACCAGATGGCTGGGTCTCTGGTCACTGTCGGGCCCCTGGAAGTCCTCCGGGATGGAGAGTTGCCTCTCCCCACTCTTTGCATCCCCCCAGGCAAATGGCCTTTCTTAGTCCAGGCCCCCAGGCTGGCTGCTTGAAGCCAGGCTCCCTAGCAGCCCCCTGGAGGTTCCCAGACAGTGGCACAAAGTCCATGCAGGGGGCAGGGGTGGAGATGAGGGCAGACGGCCAAGCCCAAGGCCTGAAGGTGGGAGGCACTGGGGGTCAGAGCCAGGAGGTGCCAGGTGCCCGGAACACGCAAAGCCCTTTGGGCTCCAGACGGCCTAGAGCCAGCCATCAGAGGAAGGAAGAGTTCAGCAAGCAGCTCTCTGCTCAGGCTGGCACCCCCCACTTCACTGGGGCCCCCCAGCTAGAACTTCCCAGGCCTTGAAGCTACTCAGGCCAGAAGGAGAAGCCTGGCCTAGAACCCCCTCCCAAGCTCCAGAGATATCTCTCCTCCACTACATGCTCCCCACCCAGTGCCACACAACTGCCCTGAACCCAGCCAGAGGGTGACCAAGAACCACTGGGCAGGGAAGCCAGGGGAAGAGAGGGATGGGGAGGAAAAGCAGCTGCCGGCGCCAGTGAAGTTTCCCTGTGGATACCCAGTCCTGAGGAGGGCAGCACCAAGCTCCAGGGTGGGCTCAGAGGGTGGGTCATGGTTTGCCTTCTGCCCTAACCTGCCTCCTCCAGCTGCATGGGGGGTCTTGGAAACAGGGCTGGGCACCTCAGTGAGGGGCAGAAACCCTAGCGGCCTCCAGCCCCACCCTGGGGAGGCTTCTCTGCCTCTCCCTCCTGGCACCATAGTGATTAAGGGCCCTGAGGCTAGGCAAAGGAGCCAGGAAGTTGGGTTTTCTGGGGAATGCAGGCTCTCCCTCCCCCCAGACCCTCCCTCATTCCCAGACCTGATAACCTGTTTACTCCCTTCCCAGATACTGCCCCCTCCCCAAACACTCTCTCTCTCTCTCTCTCTCTCTCTCTCTCTCTCTCTCTCTCTCTCNCTCTCTCTCTCTCTCTCTCTCTCTCTCTCTCTCTCTCTCTCTCTCTCTCTCTCTCTCACTGTCTCTGTCCGGCTGGCTGGCTCTGTCTCTCCTTCACCTCCACTTCCAGGGCTGCCCGACCTGGCACTCCACTGGGCCTCCCTGTCCCTCTCCCTCATCTGGTACCTCAGTCTCTACAGTCCTCTCCTCTGAGGGGCCCCAACTCCAGTCTTGCAAACCCAGCTCAGATCAGTGTCTTCCCTGAGGCCTCCCTGAACGCTTGCTGCTGCCTCGCCTCGATTGCTCAGGCTGTGATGCTGTGAATCAATGGTTACCTGCGTTGGGGGCTCCTCTTGCTTCTGGAGGAGGGGAACCTCAAGCTTCCTGAGGGCAGGGCCTGAATCTTATTGGACATCGCCCTGAACACAGCCAGCGGGCCCAGCCCGGCAGACAAATTAGGTCTCTGCTCTGCCCTGCTGCATCTTGGCAGCCTGACTCTCCAGGATGCCCGTAGTCTCCATTCGATGCCCTGAACCCAGCACAAAGACACCCAGCTGAATGCAGTGAGGCCTCGTGGCCAGGCCCGGCCTATTCCCACACAGCGCCGCACCGGACATCCACACATCGCTCAAATGACTGACAGGGCTCAGCCGAATTTACCAGCCCGCCCGCTCTACGCCCCCCTTTAGCTCTTCTAGCCAAGCTGTCTCAGGCCAAGTGTCAGGTGGGCCATCACCCTCTTCCCAACTCGAGCTAACCGTCCGGCTCCAGTCGGCCCTCACCCATCCTAGAGG
The DNA here is from genome assembly GCF_016433145.1 of Gracilinanus agilis. Lineage (NCBI taxonomy): Eukaryota > Metazoa > Chordata > Mammalia > Didelphimorphia > Didelphidae > Gracilinanus > Gracilinanus agilis. The sequence continues at coordinate 605 of NW_025348205.1, read as the reverse complement.
CCCCTAACAGAAAAATCGGGAAAAGTAGGGGCCCTGGCCCCAGCCCCGGCCCCAGGGACTGGGCTGTGTGCTGGGCAAAGCCCCTTCCTCTCCTGGAAGCACCAGCCCACTCTCCACCTCAGGGCCACAGGCCACCAACAGAGGCTGCTGTGAATGAACGAACCTTGCGCATCAAAGGGCCCTTCCACCAGGGGCTTATCTCCCCTGGGCCCTGGCCTCCTGCTCCTCTGGGGCAGGCCCACCCCGTGCCAGGGTCCAAAGAATCCCAGAGACGGAAGGTCCCTCAGCACTGCTTCCCACCCCTAGGCAGGAATCCCAACAGGTGCTCATCTGCCCTCCAGCCTCCACTTGGGGCCTTCCAACAGGACAGTCCAAGACACTCGATCGGTACCTTTCTGGCAACTTCCCCCATCAGGGCCAAGTGAGCTCAGGCGCCTCGTAGAGGAAAATGGGGCCCACGGAAGCTAAGCGACTTGCCCAGGATCACACAGTGAGCTTAGTGGCTGCCCTTCTGATTCCTATTTCTGTGCCTTTTCTTCTCCCTGTCAAATGCTCCAGAGCGGGGTGGTGCGGGGTGGTGCGGGGGGGGGGGGGCGCAGAGGGGA
>NW_025348204.1:0-1260 GCF_016433145.1 Gracilinanus agilis | reverse complement strand
AGAGAGAGAGAGAGAGAGAGAGAGAGAAGAGAAACACATGGACTTTGGACTCAGAGGACCTTGTGTTCAAATCTTACCTTTGTGAGTCTTAATTTTGTCATCTATACAAGGAGGACGTTGGATTGAATGGTCACTACGGTCACTTCCAACTTTAGCATTATGAACTAATGCTTTTTCCACCATTATTCCTTAGCCCCATTATCCTTCTTGGAAGGAAAAATAGAAATTCTTTATTTGTTTCTCCCTATCTCCATTCTACACTCTCTCTCTCTCTCTCTCTCTCTCTCTCTCTCTCTCTCTCTCTCTCTCTCNCTCTCTCTCTCTCTCTCTCTCTCTCTCTCTCTCTCTCTCTCTCTCTCTCTCTCCTCTCTGACCCCTTTTGTTTTTATCTCTTTGTCTCTGCCTCTGCCTCTCCTTTCTGTCTCTCTCTGCTTCTGTCTTGCTCTGCTTTGCCTGCTTGTGTCTCTGTCTCTGTCGCAACCTCTTCCTCTCTGTCTCTCTCTACTTCTATCTGCTTTCTATCTGCCTCTGTATCTATCCATTTGTCTCTCTCATCCCTTCCATTCATTTTATCCCAATTTCCCAGTGGAAGAGCTGAGTGGAGAGGAAGGGAGAAAGGAGAATGGGGGAAACAGACATTTTCTCAGTCATAGCCACTATATATCAGAAAATCATCTTGTTCTATTATTCTCTCAATTAATCAACAAGCATTTATTAAGTGCCTGCTGAATGTTGGGCACTGTGTTAAGTATTAAGGATAAAAAGACAAAAGGCAAATAGCTCTTTCCTTCAGAGAGCTTACATTCTAAGTCTCTCAGGCTCTTTTCCATCACTTGCTCACCATACTGGGTGCCCGGGTTTGAAGGAGAGGGTTTCACTGAAGCAGCTAACCCACCTGACATTCCTCATGAGCCAAACTCCAGTCCCACAGAACTGTGCAAGACAAGATTCAGGCACCCAGGAATAGTGGGATTCGTCCTGCTCTGGCAGGCCAAGGTGAGCCCTGAAGCTCTCCTCTGGAGAGGCAGCTCCAGGCAGAAGCCAAGCCAGGTGGCTTAGGTGAAAGGACCGAGAAGCTCTTCTCTTCACTTGCATGGGCTTGTCTGACAAGAGCAGCATCTGTCCTTCCCCTCTCGTCTGACTTTAATCTCACTGAGGGGAATTAAGAAAGGTGTAAACACAGCTTCTCTAACTGCAAGCCCTGGCAGAGAGACCATGAATGAAAGAATGAGAGAGAGAGAGAGAGAGAGAGAGAGAGAG
>NW_025348203.1:0-4704 GCF_016433145.1 Gracilinanus agilis | reverse complement strand
CACACTAAAAATAAGTAAATAAAACACAACAAATAAGTAATTGTTTTAGGTAATGAAAAAATAAAAATAAATCAAAGTCCTTTGTAGTAAGGGATGACTCTCTGGAGACAGAGAAGGAAGAGAAGAAAGAGGGAAAGGAGGGTAAGAGAGAAGGAAGAGTCAAGATGATGTAAAAGGAAGCGATAAGGATGTGATTTGTATTTTTTTAATAGTGAAGGATGATCGACGTGGTTGTCCAGTAGTTTGGCGTGTCCAAAAGAGAACTCCTCGTCTTTCCCCTTAAGCCCACCCTTCTTGTGACCTTCCTTCTCTGTCTGTCTTTCTCGTGGGCCCGGGCTCAGACCTTCAGGGCCATTCTCGACTTCCCGCCCTCGGCTCACCTCACATTTCCAATCAGCTGTTGAAACAGTGTTAGGTGAAGGAACTGAGAGGGCTGAGCCCGGACTTATCAAGGCCGCACTATCGACCTTCAAAATGTTTGCAGAGCGTTCGTGCACAGGAGAGCCGGTGTGCATTCTATCGGCCCCGGACCACTGGGAGGATGGACACGAGGGAAATTGGCTTACCAGGCGGGACGTACTTCCTGACCATGAGAACTGTTCCAAAGTGGGGGCTGGGTAGGTTCTCCCCCACCAGAGGTCTTCAGGAAAGTGGCTATTGCCTTCCTCCTCTTCCTCTTCATCACAGTAATGATCATAGCTAGCATCTTTTTGTTTTGTTTTTTGTTTTTAATTTTTTAAACCCTTAACTTCTGTGTATTGACTTATAGGTGGAAGATTGGTAAGGGTGGGCCATGGGGGTCAAGTGACTTACCCAGGGTCACCCAGCTGGGAAGTGTCTGAGGCCGGGTTTGAACCTAGGACCTCCGGTCTCTAGGCCTGGCTCTCAATCCACTGAGCCACCCAGCTGCCCCCATAGCTAGCATCTTTTTATCTCCTCCCAACAACCCTCCCTTTTTTTGGTTTTCTCTTCCAAGTTCATTGCTCTACTAATTGCCTTGTCCAATTATTGTCCATTATTTTTTTTAATTTAGTTTTAATTTTTTTTATAGGCATTAGGAGTCAAGTGACTTGCCCAGGGTCACCCAGCTGGGAAGTGTCTGAGGCCAGATTTGAACCCAGGACCTCCCGTCTCTAGGCCTGGCTCTCAATCCACTGAGCCACCCAGCTGCCCCCTTACTTTTAATTTGATTTCATTTAAAATTTTTTAATGTCCATTATTAATTTTTTTTATAAGCCTCACCTTCCGGCTTAGAATCAATACTAAGCATTGGGTCCAAGGCAGAAGAGCGGTAAGGGCTAGGCCATGGGGGGGGGGGGGGGGAGGGAGTGATTTTCCCAAGGTTACACAACTATTAAGTGTCTGAGGCCAGATTTGAATCCAGGACCTCCCATCTCCAGGCCTGGCTTTCTTTCCTCTGAAGCACCAAGCTGTCCCCTATTGTCCATTATCCTTGATCTGTAATTGTGCCTCCTTCCCCTTCCTCAGGTTAGAATTTAGGACTTGCTTATTTTAAGCTTCACAATTTGCGAAGTGCTTAGCAAATATTATCTCATTCTATCTTCATAACAACCCTAGGAGGTGGGTGAAGCTATGATACCCATTTTACAGAGAAAGAAATGGAGAGCAGGTGAGGTTATAGGACTTGCCCAGAGTCATACAGCTAGCTAGTAAGTACTGGAGGTAGGATTCGAACAGCACTCTAAACACTGAGCCACCTGGCCGCATGACGTAGAAGGGGTCCTTGTTTGCTCTTTCTTCCCCCCCCCCCCTTTTCTTCCTGTTTTTCTTGTTTTCTTTTAAAAAATCCTTCGTGGTGGGAGGAGAAACACAGAAGAAGAACAACTGCCTGAACACAAGGGCTGATGGGGATGGAGACACTAAATGATCACCGTAGTCCAACTATCAATAATTATGGAAATAGGGGGCAGCTGGGTAGCTCAGTAGATTGAGAGCCAGGCCTAGAGATGGGAGGTCCTGGGTTCAAATCTGACCTCAGACACTTCCCAGCTGTGTGACCCTGGTCAAGTCACTTCACCCCCACTGCCTAGTCCAACTCTAGTCCAACTATCAATAATATGGAATTAGGCCTTGATCAATGATACGTGTAAAACCCAGCGGAATTGTGGGTCGGCTACGGGGGNTTGTAAAACCCAGCGGAATTGTGGGTCGGCTACGGGGGGGGGGGGAGGGACTGGGGGGATTTGGGGAAGGGAAAGAACATGAAACATGTAACTGGGGGAAAATATGCAAAACAAAAATTAAAAAAATTTTAAAAAATCCTTTGCGGTAAGGAAGAGCACTCTGGGAGGAGGGAAGGGATACAGGAGGAAATGGAGGGGATGGTTGGTCCAAACGGGGTCTCCGTCAGTGTAGCCACCTGCTTCCAGACAAACAACGGATGGAGTCTGAATCCAGCCCAAGCCAACCTTTTCGCTTCCCTTCTTAAATTGCTCTGGTTCAAGTTTCCTTCCGGAACTTGGTTCCTATGGAGAAATGTCTTCCAGCATTGTGCGTGTCAAATCGGCATCAGATGGCTTGTCATCTCCCTGACGGGGGAGGGAAGGAGGGAGAGAACTCGAAACTCACAATTCTTTTCAAAATGTTGGAAACCGTCTTTATATGTAATGGGGGGAAGCGTAGGCAGAGATCTGGGCCATTCTGGATTGCGAGCAAGGCAAGTCCATGTGCAGTTGGAAAGAGGGAAGGAGCGGGAGTGGATTCTCAAGGAAGCCTTCCCTTGAGGGTCTTCTCCCTTCTAGTGCCTAGCCCATTGATTGCCAGAACATGTTTGATGCCCATGGCTTGAATTTTCCCTAAGCTAGCTAGCATGATGTAGGAAGCCCTGGATTCAAATTCTACCTCTGATACTTACTAGCTACGTGACCTTGAGTAAGTCACTCATTACTCTCCAACCAGTTGTCGAGTCTTATAATTTTTTTTTAAATTTTTTAAAAATTAAAACCCTCACCTTCCGCCTTAGAATCAATACCGTGTATTGGCTCCAAGGCAGAAGAGTGGTAAGGATAGGCAATGGGGGTCAAGTGACTTGCCCAGGGTCACCCAGCTGGAAAGTGTCTGAGGCCAGATTGGGACCTGGAGCTCTATCCACTGAGCCACCCAGCTGCTCCCTCAAGTCCTCTAGTTCTACCTTCACAAACTTTCTCACACATGCCCGCTGCTCCCACCCTGGCACACTTAGACTATTGCAATAGCTCCTGGGGCACGTGTCTGCCACAAGACTCTCCCTGCTCCAGGCCATTCTGCTTTCAGCTTTCCTAAACCACAGGCCCCACCATGTTCCGCCCCTCACTCCTCACTGCCTCCATGATCAAAGCTCTCCCTCCACAGGGGACACGGTGCCACTGGTCCTCCTCCTTCCCATTCTTTACACGCAACACTCCATCGGTCCACTCTGTCGATTTTCTCTGTTTGTCCCTCAGGCCCGCAAGAATCCTAGCTAAAACATCACCTTTTCCAAGAAGCTTTTCCCAGGCCTCCTCAACTCTGAGGCAGCCAGGTGGAGCCGTAGTGGATAGAGTGTTGGGTATGGAGTCAGGAAGACCTGAGTTCAAATCTTGCCTCAGATACTTACTAGTTGTGTGACTCTGGGCAAGTCATTTTGCCTCTGTCTGCCTCGGTGTCCTCAACTGTAAAATGGGATGAATAATAAATAGAGCCTATTTTACAGGGTTGCTGTGAAGAGCAAACGACAGATTGGTGAAAAGCTTAGCAGTCCCTTCCCTTCCCCCTGTGGATTCCCTCGGAAAAGACTCCCAGTTTACCCTGTCTAGATCTGTACGTCGTCTCCTCCGTTAGACAGTGACCTGTTTGAGAGCAGCATCTGCCTTGCTCAGATCTGGGCATAGTGCTAGGCTTAATAAATGTTATTTGATTCGAGTTCGATTCTCTGAGCCTCGGTTCCCCTGTGTATACGACCAGGCAGTTGGACTAGCAGGCTTGACATTCCTTCTAGCTCTGGGTCTATGGTCCTGCGTGTGACCTTGAGGGAGTCTCTTCTCAGTTGGACTCAGTTTCTTCCTCCCTCAAATGAGGAACTTGGACTCCATGGCCTCCGAGGGCCCTTCAGGCCCTAGAACTAGCATCTGAGAGTAGGGCCTTGGGTGAGTCACTCCCCTTCTGTATAATGAGGGGGTGGATTTGCTGGCCTCTGAGGGCCTTCCAGGTCTGTGTAACCACGAGCCTGGGAATGCTGCCACCTTCTACTCCAACCCAGGCCACTGAGGGGAGCGGGAAGGAAAGAGAGCTGTGCTGGGTCTCGGCTCTTTTAAAGCCCAAGCGTCCTCCGGCCTCCGCACCGAGAGGTAGACGAGGTAGCCTCGCTAGGCAAGATCGGCAGCAGCAACAGCTGCCCGGCTGCTCTCAAGTCTCTCTCAGAAGAATGTTCAGGCCCGAAGAAACCCGATTTGCCTTTAAACCCTCCAAAAGAAGTCAAAGAGAACCAGAGAAAGGGAGGCCAAATGGATGGATTTTGTGGGTGGGCAAAAACTCATCCTAAGCACCACTTCCCTTCTCTGTGACTCAGTTTCCTCATCTGTAAAATGTGGGGCCCAGACCTAATGCTCCCTTCCAGCTCCAAGTCCAGTCTCTGAGCAAACCTGAGTCAGAGCTCTGGAACAGAGCAGACTCATAACAAAATGTGCTGAAGAAATGAGTGGATTCCACCAACCTTTACTCAATGAG
>NW_025348202.1:0-11178 GCF_016433145.1 Gracilinanus agilis | reverse complement strand
AAATCAAAACAACTCTGAGGTATCACCTCACACCTAGCAGATTGGCTAAAATGAAAGAAGGGGAGAGTAATGAATGGATGTGGTAAAATTGGGACATTGATGCATTGCTGGTGGAGTTGTAAACTGATCCAACCATTCTGGCTGGCAATTTGGAACTATGCTCAAAGGGCTATAAAAGAATGCCTGCCCTTTGATCCAGCCATACCATTGTTGGGTTTGTACCCCAAAGAGATCATAGATAAACAGACTAGCATGAAAATATTTATAGCTGCACTCTTTGTGGTGGCAACAAACTGGAAAAGGAGGGTATGTCCTTCAATTGGGGAATGGCTGAACAAACTGTGGTATATGCGGGTGATGGAATACTATTGTGCTAAAAGGAATAATAAACTGGAGGAGTTCCAGGTGAACTGGAGAGACCTCCAGGAACTGATGCAGAGCGAAAGGAGCAGAGCCAGAAGAACATTGTACACAGAGACTGATATACTGTGGTAAAATCGAATGTAAAGGACTTCTGTACCAGCAGCAATGCAATGACACAGGACAATTCTGAGGGATTTATGGTAAAGATGCTACCCACATTCAGAGGAAGAACTGCAGGAGAGGAAACATATAAGAAAAACAACTGCTTGAACGCATGGGTCGGGGTGGACATGATTGGGAATGTGGACTCGAAACTACCACACCAATGCAACTATCAACAATTTAGAAATAGGTCTTGATCAAGGACACATGACAAAACCAGTGGAAATGTGCGTCGGCCATGGGTTGGGGTATTGGAAGGGGTGAAGGGGAAAGTAGGAGCATGAATCATGTAACCATGTTAAAAATGATTATTAATAAATGTTTAAATTAAAAAAAAATAATACCTCTCTAATCTTAGACTAACTACTTTACCTCTTCATGGACCCAGTTTCGATGTCTATAAAGTAAAATATTTGAACCAGATAATCTCTAAAGTCTGGATTTTATTCTATAAATCTGGGTATAGAAACTCAATTTTCTAAAAGGAAAAAAGCACGAAATTTGAAATTAGGGGAAATTTGAGTATGAATTTAATAGGTAAAATGTACTATCTATGTGACAACAGTCAGTGGACATCTCTAGGCCTCAGTTTGTTCAGCTGCACAATAGAAATACCTATAGTCTCTACAGTACTTTCTTAAAACTGTTTTTGCATGGACCAAATAGAGACTCAAATGCAGACCCTCTGTCCAATTCAGAGTGTATGAACAGAAGCCTTCTGACAGCTCCTTCCCCTTTCAGGAGAAAAACTCTCAGTCCAACAAACTCTTCCTCAGTTTCTTAGTTGTTAATCAGTCCTCAAAGGTAACTTTCTCAAATAACTAATAGATCTTTTCAGAGAAAATGGTCTAGCAACCTGCTCCCAAGGAAGTCAGAGAGACCAGCCCCAGAACTCACAGAATCATCTCTTTTATCCTAGACCTCTCAAAGAGTCCCAGGGCTATTTAGAAGACTTTTGCTCTTAAAAAGTCTAAGTGATATATTGTTTAACTTTCTCTAACCTAGAAACTCTGCTCCTAAGGAGACAGAGAGAACATTTAATAAATTCTTTATAACATAGTCATTATAGATAATTTACTTTCCCACCCTCAAAATCCTCTACTTTTTCTATCTCCATTTGTGTGTGTGTGTGTTTTCTCTTCTAGTCCTGTAAATGATGGAATGCAATGGTAGCTGGGGTAACCTAGAAGAATAAACAAGTGCTGACTTCATAGTGGAGAGGGTTTTCAAAGAGATGAAATGTTATTTCCCCCCAATTTCCTTCCTCTGTTTCTTATGAACTCATTAATTTCTCCCGCTTTGCTGTACTCCTTTGTGAAATCATTCAGATGATATGGAAAGTTAAGTTTAAAAAAAAAAACATACAAATTTAAAAGAACAAGACTGTAAATAATTATTGAGGAGGACCCTAATCATTCAGTTGCTCTTTACCTTCTAGTTTTCATTCTAATCCTCATTTTCCACAGTCATTACTAAGAAATGAAATAATCCACATTCTAATGTACTGGATTCAGAAGACCTATTATGTAAGGAAGAAGTGTTTTCTTCAGTCCTATCCAACTGTGATCTTTAGAAACTCCAAAGAACTGAGTTCTGGGTAAAAAAATCAACTTATGGAAAAGATTAACAATAACCAATAAATTAAGTTTGGTTAATAATCTCTCTCGGTGCCTTGTGAATCATTAAATAAAATTTTGGAAGGCCATTGTTCAGTACTCAAATTTCCACTAACTAAATCAGAACATAGAAGATTGGAGTTGCCTACTATCAGGATTGTCACTAATCTCAAATGGAGTTTTTCTTCCCTCCTAAAACAGAACTGAACAAGCCTAGGACTTGAAATCCCTATATAATTTGGATCCTTCAAAAGGTTATTTCTGTTGTTCTTTCACTGACCAAAGAATGTAAATACCCTGAGCAGCAGTCTAATTTTAAGCCCTTAGTGATCAAATTCCATTGCTATATACCACAATCTCTAAATTGCTATTTTAAAAGAGACACTGAAGTATCTCCTAGGGACTCATCTAGGAGAGGGTAACAGGCTGCAAAAGTTAAGAAATGGATGCTTGAGTCAATCAATGGGATTTTTTTCTCTTCATATGACACATTTAAGTATCAAAAGCAATGCACTTTCTTCTCCTGCTAGCAAGAATAATGAAACCCAAGTTTTACCTTTCCGGCAGCTTCCTACTTTGAATCTTGCAAAGAGGAAATGATCTTCTGTTTGTAAGCAAGGGCAACTCTCTGCAGGGATAATGTCAAAATCCTGTAAAAAAAATTCTAACACTAATTGGGTACTGAATTTTAGAGATACTTTAGAAAGTCTGACCGCTTTTGAAAAGAAATAGAAAAGACTTGGACAGTGGAAAGAAGGCTTCCTTACATTCGGGCAAGTGGTTATGTCATCTGCTCAAGATCATTGCTTCATTGAAGTTGCAAAAACAACCTTTGAATTCCACTCATGATAAACACTATTCCCAAACAAACAAACCCCCCAAAACTTATATATATATATATATATATATAGCTAAGATCCCTGTCAATTTCAAAGATGGCTGCAACCAATTAAGAAGAGCTTTGTCACTAAATTTACAGGTAGAAAAACAAAACAAAGTCGTATCCCTTAAAGTAGCTTTCTTGGCCTCTTTGTGTGGCTAGTTCCATTCTTTCTTAATTCATATATTTGATAGGAAATAAACAACTGCTTCTATAGGTCTAAAATCTAGGGAGCAATTATATGTATGTTCAGAATAAGATAAAATGGGAAATGTTCCTAAGATCACTATGATCATTGCTCTTTGGAATGAAATAATCCACGTTCTAATGTGGATTTATCAACCAGGGAATCATTTGCATAGGCAAAAAGGAGAGCCTGGAGGTAATTAGGCAGTGATACTAGCAACTATAATTAACATCCTTTTGTATAATAACACCTTTCATAGCAGAACCTGGACAATGGAGGATTCAAAAAGGGACACACAGTCTGCTGGTCATCAGCAGTTGCCAGAGGAAAGGCATTCTCTGGGCTGAATGGCAAGTACTCATTAACAGACACATGGACTCTATCACTCCTTTGGTTCCCCAGGTACCTCATGTGTGAAAAGCCTAGAGGCAGAGAAACCAACCATAAGGCTATTGCAAAAGTCACATTGTCAAGTGATAAGGCCTAGTGGAATATATTTAAGAGATGTTCTGAAGGTAGAAATTACAAACCTTGCTAATACCTTGGGAATGTGGAGGTAGGGGTACAAGTGAGGTAATGAGGTGGATATCAAGAATGAGTTCAAGCGAATAAAAAGATGGTGGCATTTTTGACAGTAAATGGGAAATTTGGAAGAGGGTGAAAAGATAATTAGTTCTACTTTTGGATATATTAAGTTTGAGGTGTTTATGGGATATTTATTTCAAGATGTCTGATGGATAGTTGGTAATTCAAAACTGAAAATCAAGAGAGAAGTTAGAGCTGGTAGGTATATTTGAGAATCAATTGTTATAGAAATGATAATTAAACTCAAGGGAGTAAATGCAATCACAAGGCATGATAGTATAGTAATAATAGCATTCGCTTAGTACCTACTATATGGCAGATACTTTATAAGAATAACCTCATTTGATCCTCCCAACAAACTTGGGAATTAAATGCTATCTTTGTCTCCTTTTTACAGATGAGGAAACAGAGACAAACATAAGCTAAGTAACTTCCCAAGATCACACAGCAAATAAGTATCTGAAGATATGTTTGAACTCAGATCTTCCAAGGATAGATCCTTAGAGCACATCTGTTTACCAGGTATTTTCTGGAGGAAGATCCAGCACAAGAGACTGAGAAAAGCCAATGAAGAAACAGTCCTTTATGAGAGGAGTATCATGAAAATCTAGAGATTAAGTACTAAAGAGAAAAGCATGATTAATAGTATCAAAGTTTTCAGAGAGGTCAATAAGGATGAGAATTGAGAAAAGGACATTGGATTCAGTAACTTTGGTGAATGCAATCTCATTTGAATGATGATTATTCTTCAGACTCAGAAGGATAGGAAGAAAATAATCAACAGTAAGTAAGGGGGCAGCTAGGTGGCTCAGCGGATTTAGAGTCCAGTCTGGAGATGAGAAGTCCTGGGTTCAAATTTAGCCTCAGACACTTCTTAGTTGTGTGACCCTGGGTAATTCATTTAATCCCAATTGCCTAACCCTTGTCACACTTCTGCCTTAGAACCAATACACAGTGTTTATTCTAAGATGGAGTGAAAGGGTTTATTTAAGAAACAAAACAGTAAGTAAGAAATGAAAAGAGGTTAGGAAAATACCTATCAAGATGGACCAAACTACATTATAATAGATCCAAGATATGCAGGAAATTATCAAAAGTATATAATAGGAAAAAATCAATTGCCATAAATATTTGAGCAAAATATTTATTTTAAAAATCCTTCTCAAAAGAAGAAATACAAAGTATCAACAATCAGATCAGAATGCTCAGAGTCACTAAGAATAAGAGATGAAGAAACTAAAGGTTTCTACTTCAAGCCAAATAATAAAACTTCATTATAAAATTTTTCTATAAACAAAAGTCAAGCTCACTGGAATATAGGTTTCAAATTCCATCTCCCTCTCACTTTTGAAAATGGAGAGAACATTTTTCTTTCTCCAATCCCCTGGTACTTCTCCATTCTTAGCGAGTCAGACAAACTATGACTGTGTAGTCATAATTGTGTAGTCACAATTCATTTCATAAAGCTTGATTTGTGACAGTAATGATTTATTACTAGTGTATTAAATATAAGGATATATTTGCAGCCACAAATGCCATTCTTCCCTGATGGATGTAAAGAAACCAGCATTGCTTGCTAGAAAATGTATACATGCATATATTCATTAATAACTGTCTGCTGAACTATGTCATAGATTCAAGACACCACAGTATATGAGTTATTGAACAAAAGGACATGTTCATTGCTTCCACAGCTGACATTAGTCTCTGGAGCCTGGCTCAGGAGAATTGAGTTTAATAAGAAATTCAGGTCACAAAAAACTAAATGGCATCTCTGTTCTTGTTTTTCCATAAAGGCTTGTTATTTATTAAAAGCAACCAATGGGAAGAATGAACCAGCCTCTGGATTCTGAGACAAGTTCTGAGAGTCCAGCTCAAACGATGAGAACAGCCCCCTCTCTCTATTGTAAGCATCTACACAGAACAGTGGAAAGAACTCTGGACTCGAATTCAGGAGATCCTGAGATCAAAGTCTTTCTCAAACACTTAATTAGCTGCGTGGATTCTGGATGAGCCACTTACTCAAATTAAGTTTCCTCATCTGAAAAATGGTATAATAATAGCACCCACCTCTCAGTCTCTCCCTACCTCACTCCACCAAAACCCATGAGCGGCTTTTATTCCCTCATTGAGTGTTTGAGTGGCCCAGGAATGAAAGCAGCTCTGTGTGGCATGACATAATTCAGGTACCATGAAGCTGTGGTTACATTATTAACTCCATTTGAAGTTCTCTGGAGGGACCAATCAGTTGTAAATAATATTTTTTCAGTAAATCTCATCTAGAACCAAATCTGAATGCGGTTTTCTCTCTTCCCCTGTCTAGCATGGGTCCTGGTTTACTATAAAATGTCCTATTCAAAGAAGCATTTGCTGCCAAATGTATGAATTACTGTAGGTAAGAGGACTTTTTGAACTATCCTCTTTTTATTTTAAAGGGAAAGTCCTAAAGATCTTTAAAAAAAACATTTTTTTCTCTTTCTTCAATATCTTTCAAAGACCATAATAGTAATTAGGCAACCATGTCTACCAGTTCTGAAAGAAATGATGGTACAGTGGACTAGGTAACTAGACTAAGAGTCAGAAAGAGAAACCTATATTCTAATCCTACCTCAGAAACTCACCAGCTCTCCTACATTGAGCTAGTTATTTTCTGAGTTTGAGTTTCCTGAAATATAGAATGAGTGTCTCATAGCATTTACTTATTGTTATGAAGATGTGTTATATAGTGCATCTGGTCCAGGGGATTTTAACTTAGGGGCAGTTAGATGTTCCTTTTACCTCTTCATCATTTCCCTTTGATGGGAAGGGGGAAGAAAAGTTAACATTTTAAAACAAAAAAATTAGTTCTTAATTCTCTCTTGCCCACCTGCCCCTCTCATCTTCCCATTGAGAAAGCAAGAAATACAATATGCATTATAGATATCACTGCACACCATGTTTCCATATTGGTCATGTTGTAAAAGGGTAAAAAAAAAAGAAAGAAAAGTAAAATGAGAAAGCATATATTTCAATGTGAATTTAGAGTTCTTCAGTTCTCTTTCTGTCACTGGTAACATTTTTCATCATGAGTCCTTTGGAATTGTTTTGGATCATTGCATTAATAAGAATATCTCATTATAATGTTGCTGTTATTATATACAATATTCTCCTATTTCTAACCACTTCACTTTATATCAACTTATAGAAGTCTTTTCAGATTTTTCTTAAACTATCCATTTCATTCCATCATAATCATATGCCACAATTTGTTCAACCATTGCACAATTGATGGATATTCCCTCAGTTTCCAATTTTTGCTATCCCAAAAAGAGCTGCTATAAAATTTTTTGTACATATGGGACTTTTTCTTTCTTTTTCTTTTTTTTTTTTTGATATTTTTGGCTTAGAGACTTTGGAGTGGTATTACTAGGTCAAAGGTCATGAACATTTTTTTTTTTAAACTTTTACCTTCTGTCTTAGAATTGATATCAGTTTCGGGGCAGAAGCATAGTAAGGGCTAGGCAACTGAGATTAAGTAACTTGCGCAGAGGCAAACAACTAGGAAGTGTCTGAGACCAAATTTGAACCTAGGATGTCCCATCTCCAGACTTGGCTTTCGATCCACTGAGCTTTTACTAAGCATTTTATAAATATTATGAATGTTGGCTATGTGGCCCTAGATGAATATTTGAATCTCTCAGTGACTCAGGCAACTCTCTTAAGACTATAAGTGTTCAAATCTGGCCTCAGACACTTCCTAGCTGTGTGATCCTGGGCAAGTCACTTAACCCTCATTGCCTAGCCCTTACCATTCTTTTGCTTTAGAGCTAATTATTGATTCTAAGACGAAAGGTCAGGGTTATAAAAAATAAAAATTAAAAAAGACTATAATTGGCAGAGAAATTACTGATTTGCATTAAGTGAGGAGGTTTCCTCACCTGGGAGTTCCTTATATCAATACCCCAGTTCCTATCCCTCTTCTCTTCTCTATCCAGAAGAAAGTATTTTGGACTAAAAAGAACAGAACAATAAGTAACCATGGACAAGTAACTTCTGCCTGCTTTAGTTCACTCCAAGACTAATTCTTCATTTCCGTTAGCATCATCCCAAGCAATTGACCTTTCCTTACCTTGATCTTCTTTTGCCTAATAGAGCTAAATATTAATTTTCCTTAATGCCTATATTTGTGTATATACAAGTTTGCTTTCCTTAACGTTCCTTCAACAGCCTTTGCTTATTCTGAGTTTTATCATTCCTGACATTATTTTGCAGGACCATGTCACATGTCTGTATTTATTTGCAGTTTTTGGCTCCTTCTTCTGTCTTTCTTACATGTCTTTTTTTCTAAGTCTGTCAGTTTAAGAACTCCTTGTCCACCAATATTGATCTCTTTGAACAACTTATCTTCTTTTCTTTATTGAATGTTTTCATGTTATAGGTCCAGGATTTAATTATTGCGTTTCCCATCTGACTTAGTCTGACTTTCTATGAAGAACTGCATTTCAAAGGTTCCTTTGTACCTTTTGTCAGAAATCTTTGAAATCTCTTTTCTCCAAATATAGAATATACATAAGGCTGTGTCTGACTTTCCCCTCCTATATCACAAACTCTAAGCTGGAGAGATTACTTAATATAATTTCTGACAGTAATCAGTTTCTCTTTCTTGATAAAAATCAGATCTACAATACAATTTCTCTGTTGAGTCCTCCACCTTCTGAAGGATAAAATCTTAATTCGGGCAAATCGAGAAAGTATAACTTGCTTTGTCTTCAGATGGCAAAGGATATGGCATACGCTTTATAGATTAATGCAGGGATTTGTTATTATTCCTGTGTTGTACCATAGCTTATTTAGATAATTCATTTTTAAAAAATGAAATTATAGGTTGTCTGCTTTTGACAGAGGGAGCTCAAGCAGGTTTCTAAGTTACTGAATTTTTCCAACACAACTCTATCACATATATATCCAGGTTTTTAATCTATTTCCCAAACTGCTCATTTGTTTCTCCTTTCTGTCCAGGTGGTCTGGAATATATTCTGAGGATAATTTTGCTTCAATGTGTCTGCCTCTGATGGTCTTCATTCTAATGGCTCTTTATCACCTCTTAGGTTCTTCAATTTCTTCATATGTGTATATCTAAATAATATACAATGCTGCCATGGTCCCTTCTGGAACCTTTCCCTTTTTGAGACATCTTGAAATTTTTATCTCAGAGTGCTTTGAAAATTTCATTTCCTTAATCACAGATTCCTTCTATATATAGTCAGATATATTTCTTTTTGCCTTCATACTAGTAAGTAACATTTCAGTTTTCTTTTATAGGCATCAGAAGCTGATGGCAAGAAAGTCTAAATGTGATACCTCCACCAATAATCAGCTTGAGGNCCCCAACACCTCCATTTCTCATCCACTGAGGTTCTCCTTTGATGCTCTCTGAATGAACTTCTGTCATTATAGGTCTCATACTTCTGATCTGCAGGTTTGATTCCTCCTCTAATTCTCTTTTTTCCCTGTTTTCTGAACTAACATTAATTATAATTTTCAGTCATCCTTAATATTTTGCAAATGAATTTTTACTCTAGTTTGGTCTTTACTGTGCTTCCATGCTTCTCCATTTGACAAAAAGATTAAGTATTTATTGCCTGATGCTATTTCTAATCTATCTTGGCCTGTTGGCTGTGGAGATTGTTTTATTATAGTTAAACTCTTAAAATGATAACAATCAATGGCTTTCCTTTTACCCATTTCCCATTGGAGAAAGTCATAGCTTGTTTAAATAGCTTGAGTTGCCATCATTTGGAGAACAACTGAATAAATTGTGGTATATGATGGTGACGGAATATTATTGTGCTGAAAGGAATGATGAACTGGAGGAATTCCATGTGAACTGGAAAGACCTCCAGAAATTAATGCAGAGTAAAAGGAGAAGAACCAGGAGAACATTGTACACAGAGACTGATACATTATGGCACAATTGAATGTAATAGACTTTTCTACTAGCAGCAATGCAATATAGACAAACAGTTAATAAATACCAGGACCAAGATTTTATCTCAGGGCTCTGATTCCAAAATCTGATATAGTCAATGAAATGTGTGTGGATTTTTTTTTGCTGTTTTCCATTTCTAGTGCTCTACTAGAAGACTTTCCAGCTTAGTAGGACTAATCAAACATTTAAATGGCCTTCCAGAAGCCCAGAAAAACTACATGTCATGATGAAACATCATTGTAGGACTTCTAACTGTCAAGTAGCTACCAATGTGAAGTTAGTATATCAACATCCTGGCAAGCAAAGAAGTTTCCTGTGAATATGATTAGCTTTTATCATTTTAGTGAATAATTTGATAAAAATAGATTTCCATACCTAAAGAGTTGACTCAGGAATTCTGAGTCTGGAATTTTACATCAAAATACAAACACCTCTTAAGCACTGCCAAAGATTCACAATGATTCCATCACACTCTAAAAGAAGCTGAGTCAGAGAAAGTATATTTTGCAATTTTTATTTTTATTTTCAATACATTTCCTCTCCCTACTTAGAAAATGAATTCCCCCCTTTCACCCTATTGGTATGGGTCTCTTCACATCACATAATTAGTATTCTCTTTTCCTTCTGAGACAGATAATAGACATGTCAAGTCCTTTGAACTCAGAAGTAACTCAGTTGACTACCATGTGTTTTTTCCCCCAAGAATATAGTATAGCATTTCCTTCTAAGCATAGTAAGGATCACTAGAAATTAGAGAAAAAGTAACTGTAATATTAATATATGCCAATACTTCTGAGAGAGGAAGATGAAAAAGAAATAATTGTACATTTAGTACTGGAAAGGAACTAGAATTTCATGCCAACTACCTTCTTCTTCTATAAATGAAGACATTGAGTTGGGGCTTGGGGCCCAGATAATTAACATATACATAATTAGACAAATATTATTAGGTGTCAGACAAAATATTAGAAGCAGATCCTCTCCCCAGAAACAATAATCTATCCACTGTTTCACACTGCCTCACTACTTTTGAAGTCATCTAGTTCCATTAGTTCTTTTTGCACATGAGAAAACTGATCCCCAGAATGGAGGAGTGATTTGTCTAAAGAAGCAAAGGTAATAAATATCAAAGACAGAAACTGAACCAAGGTCCTCTAACTCAATATCTGGTACTCTCTCTAATTCACTACAATGAACTAAAAGCTTTGGGGCTCCATGATGCCAAAAAAGTTTAATTATATTTTAATTTATATCTTTCTTTTTTACCTTACCTTCATTTTTCAGTATATTCTGCCTCTCTACCCAGAGGGGAGATTTCTTTTGCACATCCTTTTGCAGCAAAGGATGAGAGAGAGAGAGAGAGAGAGAGAGAGAGAGAGAGAGAGAGAGAGAGAGATAGAGAGAGAGAGAGAGAGAG
>NW_025348201.1:0-4478 GCF_016433145.1 Gracilinanus agilis | reverse complement strand
CTCTCTCTCTCTCTCTCTCTCTCTTTCTCTCTCTCTCTCTCTCTCTCTCTCTCTCTCTCTCTCTCTCTCTCTCTCTCTCTCTCTCTTTCATCTTTATGTCTGTGTACAAGTTTTCTCTTTAATGCCTGGAAGGTGCTTCTTTCCTCCCTTTTCCTGCTTTTTTGAATTCTTGCTTGCCCTCAGATCAAGAATTAATTCTTATTTTTACTTACTTTACTGGTCTTTTTGCTGCCCCTCTTTAACCCCGACTGACATACTCTCTAAGCGTCTTCCTGAAATTCCATTAGACAATGTGAACAGAAATTGATAGGGCTAGAGAGTCAAAGAAAGAAAAAATAAAAGAAAGAATGTGTGTTTCTTGCACACAAACACACACACGCATCAGTAAGGTACAAGAATTTCTTAAACTTTCCTCTGGCCTCCATGGGTTGAGTAGTCCTGCCAGGGAATAGGAGTGATAAAAACCAAGAGATCTCTCAAGATCTCTTACAGGCCATTGATTCTGGGGATTATCAAGGTAATTTAGCAACATACCTGTAGTGTCAACCAGATGGAGCTTTAAATCTTTTGAAAAATCATTTGTTTTCCAGATTTATCTCCTCCCACATTTCCTTGTGGAGATCTGCACTGTGTGGCCATGACCCAGTTGGAAGGAAAGGGAATATTCATTATTCAAATATGAGCTTAAGTAGCTGGAAGGAATAAGATTGAAGTTCTGAGGGTGATTTAGTTTTCCTTTACCATTTGCACTTCAGTTTATCAGAGAATTAAGCAAATGAAGTGAAATTAGGATGGTATAAAAAAGTGAAATCATTAACCCTGTCTTTAAGGGATTTGCCCCCTACTGAGGAAAGAGAAATTACAGGAAAGGGAGAGAAGCCAGAGAAGGGAGCAAATGGTCTAGCCGCCTCCTGGAAGACATTTATGGGCTCCATTACAGATAAAAATCCCCTTCCCCCTAAATTAGTATTTGTATTTTTCTGTGCCGAAATCATAAACATGGCAATTAGAGATTTTAGCACATTTATTAATAGCTTGGAAAAAGTTACCCCTTTAATGGGAGAGGAAAGATATTTTTGAATATTACCAAGTAGATCCCATGAACACACCATTTCTTCTTCTTTTTTTGCTGTCTAACTTTTCTAATAATTGTTTTTAGGAAGAGATCTTCTGAATTTTCAGTGCATGGGGGCCTTACATTAAAAACAATGACATTTCTGTAAGAAACCTGTAAGAGTTTCAATATCTCTATTGTCAACGTTTAATGTTGTTTCATTACTGACCATTATTTTGGTTTGATATGAGCCCCAAAACATTTATTATACCTGAAACATGAATAAGTATTTATGAATAAGAAGAAAGAAGAGAAAAGAAGAGAGGATGGGAGAGCAAAGGGTAGGAATCTGTATCAGTTACTGTTTCTACTTTTGTTTGGAATCCTGATTCAAACATCCTGAAAAATGAAGCTTCATACTCCATCCCACCCCCAGCTCTAATTTGTTTGTGTATTACTCTTCCATTTTGTTAATGCAAAAAAAAAGTGTTTATTTTTTTGTAAGAAGGTACCTGGCACTTTTAACTAAACCCTTTAAAATTTATAATTTAGAAAGTAGTAACAAAACTTTAAAAAAATAAGACAAACAGGTTTGTGGATTTCATCCTCTTCCTCCTCTTCTTTTAAGTTTCTTTTCATTAGGGCATTCAGAGATGATAAATTGAAAAACTTCACTGTGAAGGTAGTTATAGAAAATGAAACTTCTATGGGCTTTGTTAAGTCTTTTTAAATCCCTCTGAAATTATACTAGCTGTCCAGCCTCATGCATTCCTGATCTATGCAACTAAGTATAAGCTGCAATGTGAAACCACTCAAAGGGAACAGTGTTTGTGATGAGTTTATAATCTTCTGTTTAATTACCTGAATATTAAGTGAATGAATTTTAGAATGGCTTCTCATCCCCCATACTCACTCTCTCTCTCTCTCTCTCTCTCTCTCTCTCTCTCTCTCTCTCTCTCNCTCTCTCTCTCTCTCTCTCTCTCTCTCTCTCTCTCTCTCTCTCTCTCTCTCTCTCTCTCTCTCTCCCCCTTTAATATAAACTGTTATATTGACAATGTAGATGAAGATTGATAAGCAAGTTCATATCAATTGGAATTTGCTCCCACCACTGAGTATTAAAAGCATCCTTCCTTACACAGGCGTGAATTAGTTATCTGCTAGGTGTAATCAATGTGATTGAGAGAGAGGAAGAGGAAGGGAGGAAAGAAGGAAGGAAGGAAATAGTATTGGGCTTACAGAAGTGTCATGAAGATATCCCTGGAGGTGACATTTTGAGAATTCTCTACTCAAAGCAATTCAATCAAAACTCTTGTTAGCACTCCTGCTGTGTTACAAATACTAGTAGTGAAAGCTTTACACACAATGAGAGCAAAAATTAAGCTTATAATTCGAGATGATATATTTTCCTTACACAGAAATAGACAATGAAGCCTTGAAAAAAATCCTATTCCATTCAAGTTAAGATGTTCACAATAGAATATAAGGTCCTTGAGGGCAGAAACTATTTTTCTTTTTTTATTGTGTCTGCAATGTCTAGAATAGTACATACAAGGTGATCAATAAATACAAAACCAACCTGATATTTAAAGTAATAGTCCAGCAAAAGTAGTAGTTTTAACAGTGATGATGCCATCATCATGATTCCTTTAAGTCCAACCAATTTTTTACACTTTGAGAGATTGGGAGCCAAAGTAGTAGAGGGTAGTGTAAGAGAGGGAGATAATTAAAGGGGCTTTACTTGCCCTGGGATCATCACTATTATTGTAAAGACCTGACAGGAACCCTTAAAATGCTTGTGAACTAGATGAGTCTAGGGATATCGTTATTGCCTTGGTCACTATACAACTGATTCAGAGAGTGAAAGAAATGAGTTGGTTGTCATAAGGTTGTACTTTATCTATAAAAGTAGCAGGGAAAATGATGCTTCTTTTTAGAATACTAGAGTTAGAGATAATGATTTTAAATCCAGTCTCAGACATTTACTAGCTGTCCAACCCTATGCAATTCATTTAATCTTTATGTGTCTCAGTTTCTTCAACTGTAAAACAGGGATAAAAATATTATAAACCTCATAAAGTTTTACAAGAATTAAATAAAATATTTGTAAAGTATTACCATAATGACTAGCATATTGCAAATGCTTAAAAAATATCTTCTTCTATTCTCTCCTCTCCCTTCATGTTCTAATATTTGGAGATCATATTGAAACAATAGATGAAGGTTTTACTTGTAAACAATTTTTGTTTTTTTCCAGGCAAGAAATATAAAACATAATAATATCAAGGAGAAGTCTAGTGCTAAATGTGTTAAGAGACTCATTGGCATTCTGCAGTCAAAGTTGAATAGGAGAAAAATACATTTAAAATATCATTTACCCAACACCACTCTTAATGAATGCCTTTGCAATGGTAAAATAGACCATAGTTGACTTGCAAATTATCTAGCAAATATGTGGGAAAAATAATGAAATATAGTTTTATACTCTAAGATAACTGAAGAAAAATGGATACTTCCACATTTATGCACCAAAAAAGAGTAAGAAGATTAATGTATGTTATTATAGCATGTGATAAATGGGACAAAAAAAAACTCTTCCAAATAGGCAAATATTTCATCAAGGTGTGATAAAGACAGGTACATGCTATTGTACTTGTAATCTTAATGGAAAAAGACTTTTGTCCAAATGGATGCCACAAAATATCAATAATTTAAAAATTAAATCAAAATTCCCTGTAAGGAGAACATTCGCATGAACTCAGCCAACATTATGTTTGTCAAAACAAAAACAAATATAAATGAATAGCTGTTAATCAGAAATATTTGGAGAAACATTTGTCAGTTAAGGATCATGCCAAAAAATATGGAAAAAATGTTCATTTTAAGGATTTTGGATTGAACGATCACTATAAATTAGGCAATAAAAATGAGTACACCTATACAACACCTCAGACTAACTTGTAAAAATTAAACAGTTATTGAATATTTAGAAATTCATGACATGATGACTGGAACTATAGAGTAAATCTTGTCATTTTCATGGATTTACATAAGACAAACATTTATACTACAATTACAAACTTCAAAATATACTATAGCATTTAAACCATAAGTTGTACTAGAAATAGACCATTATTACAGACTGAATTGCACAGAAATTGTGTAGTTAGTTAAGTGATACAGTTAATAGAGTGTTAGTCAGTATTAGGGAGGACTGAATTTAAATTTGTCTTCAGATACTTCCTAGATTTGTTGCCTTGGACATGTCTCTTAACCCTCTACTTCCTCAATTCCTACTTTCATAAAATGTAGATAATAATAGCACTTACATCCTAGAGATATTCTGAGGATCAAATGAAATAATATTTTTTAATTTCTTAGCATATTGCCTGGCAGGTTGAAAGCAATTAAAGGCTCCTTCCTCACT
>NW_025348200.1:0-10313 GCF_016433145.1 Gracilinanus agilis | reverse complement strand
ATATATATATATATATATATATATATGCTTTAAGATGTAATGAAGGAGATTTTTTTTCCAGAGAAACCTGGGAAGACTTGCATAAACAGATGCAAAGTGAAGTGAGCAGATAGAGAACAATTTGATCAATTTCAACAATATTGTACAAACGACTCTGAAAGACTTAGGAACTGCAATCTGCATAATGAGCAATGACAGTTTCCAGAGGACTAATGAGGAAATAGATTGCCTACTTGTTGGTCAACAGCTGATAGACCCAGGCTACAGATCAAGACATCGTATTTTTTGGGTGTGGTCAGTTGAGGGTATTTGTTCTCCTTGACTATATGTCTGTAATACGGGTTTTCGTTTTCTTTCTCAATGGGAGGAGGTGGGGGGAGGGAGAGAATAGATATTCGCAAATACTATTTTTTACAAAGTGAAGCTCGTAAAAGATAAGGGACTTGCCTAGGATCACAAGTGATGGAGGGATGATTCGAACCTTGTTCCTCTGGCTCCTAAGACAATAAACTTTCAACTGAGCCACTGATGTCTCTAAATCAGTTTTGGATTGATAGAGTGACAGGAAATAGACAGAGTCCTGAACAATGTGTCAAGAGTCCTGGCTGACTCTGAGTAAGCCTCTTTTCCTCCCTGCCTCTCATTTTCTTCATCTGGGAAGTTGGATCATTGACTCTTTAGATTCTTGAATGTTCTAATGTTCCAGAGCTTTATATGTCCTTTCCCAGTCCCAATGTTCTTCACATTGGGTAGTACAGTAGAAAGATGTCAAAGCCTGGGCACTCTGATGCTTCCTATCTCTGTGACTTTTCTGAATCTCAGGTTCTCCATCTGTCAAATCAGGATAATCATATCAGTGATCAAATCATGCCTCCATCACTTGTGTGCTTTTGGGCAAGTCGGTTATCTTTTATGAGGTTCACTTTGTAAAAAATGGTCTCATAGGGTTGTGAGGACGAATTTAGAGAAATATGATGATGATTCTTGTTGGCTCCACCTACCACTGCTAACTTCTCTTCATTCTCCTCTGGCCTTTCTAAAAATCTGGTATCCAAATGACCACCTTTTGGATTATAATGGAAAGGCAAGCTTGGACTCTTGTTTCTCCTTTTCAGCCTTGATGGGCTGAATCAGGTTTTTTTCTGGTCGCCCTCCTTCCTTTTCTTCCATGTCCACCTTGGCTGTTACCTCCTTTTTGGAAGTCATTCCTGATTCTCCTCCAGCTCTCTCCTCACTGTTTTTTTAGAGTTCTTTGGAGCATAGATTTGGAAGCTGCAAGAGACCATGATATGATCTGCTACATGCTTTCCTCTTATTTCTTTTTTTTTAAACCCTTAACTTTCTGTGTATTGGCTCCTAGGTGGAAGAGTGATAAGGGTGGGCAATGGGGGTCAAGTGACTTGCCCAGGGTCACACAGCTGGGAAGTGTCTGAGGCCAGATTCGAACCCAGGACCTCCCGTCTCTAGGCCTGACTCTCAATCCACTGAGCTACCCAGCTGCCCCCTTTCCTCTTATTTCTGAGGAAACTGAAGCCCAGAAAATTTCAGGGACTTGCCCAAGGTCACACAGCTAGGTTGTGAGATTGCTTGGTTCCACTTCATACTTCTCCCATTTTCCTAACTTTCATTATTTCATAGCTTCAGGGAGGCTCCTTTTTTATTCAAATATATCTTATTTTCCATGGAGGATTTTAAAATGATTTTCATTCATTCATTCATTCATTCATTTACCTATTCATTCATTCATTCATTCATTCATTTGTTTGTTCATTTATTTATTTATTTGAAATTTTTAATTTTTTTTAGAACATTTCCCATGGTTACATGATTCCTGTTTTTACTTTCCCCTTCACCCCCGACCTCCCCCATATCCAACTCGCATTTCCACTGGTTTTAACATCTGTTGATCAATCAAGACTTATTTCCATATTATTGATAGTTGCCCTGGTGTGATCATTTAGTGTCACATCCCCAGCTATGCCTGCATCAACTCATGGGTTCAAGCGGTTGTTTTTCTTCTGTGTTTCCACCATGGAGGATTTAAAAAAAAAGATTTTCGGGGGCAGCTGGGTAGCTCAGTGGATTGAGAGTCAGGCCTAGAGACGGGAGGTCCTGGGTTCGAATCTGGCCTCAGACACTTCCCAGCTGGGTGACCCTGAGCAAGTCACTTGACCCCCATTGCCCACCCTTATCACTCTCCCACCTAGGAGCCAATACACAGAAGTTAAGGGTTTAAATAAAAAGAATAAAAAAAGATTTTCACTAATGATTTCCCCCCAGCACTCATATGAAGGGGTCTGCTTTTATTATTGTGCCTGTCTTACAGATGAAGAACCCAAGTTCTGCCAGTAATGGCCTGTGCAATCTACCCATAAATATTAGCTTCAATGAGAGGAGGCTATTAGTCAGCCAACCCCAGATTCTTAGTCAATCAACAAATTCATCCATAAACATTTATTAAGTGCCTACTATGTGCCAGGCACTGTGCTCAAATATCCAGGTACCTACAATAAGAACATCTAGAAAGCAAAAGAACCAGGAAGAAATCACTGACAAGATTTTATATGCTCTAAAAACCAAGTACTCTTTTTTTCCCCCTTTAAATCTTCACCTGCTGTTTTAGAATGGATACTAAGTACTGGTTCCAAAACAGAAGAGCAGCAAGGGCTAGACAACTGGAGTTAAGTGACTTGCCCAGGGTCACACGGCTAGGAAGTGTTCAAGGCCAATTTTTTTTAAACCCTTAACTTCTGTGTATTGGTCCCAAGGCAGAAGAGTGGTCAGGGTGGGCCATGGGGGTCAAGTGACTTGCCCAGGGTCACCCAGCTGGGAAGTGTCTGAGGCCGGATTTGACCCAGGACCTCCCATCTCTAGGCCTGACTCTCCATCCACTGAGCCACCCAGCTGCCCCTCGAGACCAAATTTGAACCCTGATTCCAGGCCTGGTTCTCTATCCACAGAACCAAGCTTGTATCCAAGTCTTGCTTCAGGAAGGTTCAGAAGAGCAAATCCAACTGTGATTTCTTCCTGGCATCCCAGGTCAGCCACAAATGACTCCCTCTCACACCTCTAGCTGCACAGTGCCTTGAACAAAGCAGGTGCTTAAAAATAATAATAGCTGATGTTTATCTAGCACCTTAGAGTTTGTAAAATGCTTGAAATCTTATCTTCTTTGAAAAATCCTGCTGGGAGATTGGTGCTATTTTCAGGTGGCGAAATGAACTCTCCTGTGGTTCCATGATGGACTCCCTCTGCTCTAGGCAGGCTGGGCTCTCCACCAACTGCCATATCTCTCCTCCCCCCTCCCCTAAACAGAACAAAAGAGAACTATATCCTCTGCTCCTTCCCGATCCCCTGCTTCTGGACAGGGAACCAGGACGCGATTCGGAAGCATCGGTAGAGTCGGGATGGGCGAAGAAAGAGGGATTTCGGACGGGGAACAATCCGCGCCAGAGGGGCTGGGCAAAATGAGCCTGCTGAGTATTGCCACCTAGAAAGCTGAGATACGGACCCCCCTCTGCTGCTCTTCTCCCCCCTTTCTGAATGGCCAAGGAGCTGAGAAAATGCAGCAAGTGTGGACGGGGAAGGGACACGGAAGCAGATCCTCCAGGGAGGCTGATGATTCTGGATGCTTGAAAATTCTCGATTTGCGGCTTTTCCATTTTCTATTGTGCCCTTCTTAATTAGGGCAACCTTGGATTAAAAGAAAGGAGCTGGTTTTTTTCCCTTCCTTTCAGGGAAACGGTGGGAGGGCAGGTAGAGAAGGAAATTAGTTGGCATAAAAAGGCAACAGAAAAGCGAGGAGCAGACCTCGTGATCCAAGCTTTTGGGATCTTGAAACTTCCAGCGTGGAGAGGTCACACACCTGCCAGGGTTTTTCAAGGCAACAGCTGGATGGGCCAATGTCACTGACTAGCCAGACTATGACAAACAACTCTCACCTGGGTTGGCTCCTGGATGGCCCCCCCTTTGGGGGAAGAGGAAGGAGAAGGCTCCAGAAGTCAGGATTACCTGGCAGGGTTGAAGGGGGGGGTGTATTCCACTTCTAGTTCATACCCTCAGGAAGTCACAGAGGTTTGTGACATGGTGTGGCACCTCTCCTACAGCTCTTCCATTCTCTTGGTAGTAAGATCAAATTTACCATTCAGGCTACCCATGCACCATGCCCACGGCTAGCTTTTCATTCTGTGAAATGACTTGGTGGGTTCGACATTTCTTTGGTTTTCCTCCCACTGAGTCCAGTGTCTCTTGGAGGTTCTTTGATCTCGGAGCTCAAAGGACATTTTGTGAAAAAGCCCAAATACCTGACATTTACTCGCCGGCTGCCTCGATTTCTGGGGCTGGCTTTTCCAGTCCTTCTCTCTTTTTTTGGCGGCCACTAGCTGCACGCCAAGCCGGCATGGGGATCCTATATCGGCTCCCTGCATGGAACTGCTAACAGGAGACTGCTATGTGAATGGAAACCATGGCAACGGGAAGTGGGGGAGGATATTCCCATCACCCCTTAGAAAAAGCAGCCTATTTCTGGGACTCAGGCCCAGTTATTCATTGGTTCTATGTTTTGGTGTGAATCCTGATTCTCCAGAAAGTGAGTTGATAATGCTGGGCAGGAGATGGGGGGTGGGGTGGGGGAGTGCTGGCTGTGGCGATGACTGCGGTGGTGGTGGTGAGAACTGAATCAGTTGGTTCTGTCCTAATGAAGCCTCCCCACCTTATTTGCCTCCTTTCTCTGCCGAGGCACCTGAAGCCTGACCCCCACCCTATCTTGGACCCATGTGGCCTCCCCAGTCTACATAGTTCATATTTAGTTTTGCAGCCCAGTGAATGCCCACCTCTGAGGGCCCTGGGCCTCTTATCAACGAAGGCCATCCCGGTTTGCACTCCCCAGGATTATTTCAGTCTCGGTTTCCTTGTCTTCCTTACGGATCTGTCCAAACCACGTACTCTGACTGACTGGCCACAGCCAGCTGGAGACCAACCCTGACCCTTTTACTTCCTGGCCTGATTCTGGGGGGCCCCTCATATGGGATCACATGTGTGTTTCTTCATCTTGGCAAATGACTTCTTTAAAATGGCTCCGATTTCTTTTAAAATTTCCTCAAAACCATCATAAGGAAGCCTGACGAATGAAATAAATTCAACGGCAATAGCGGTGCGGAGAACAGATAATAAAAGATACTTCCGTCCTCTTGATGGAGCAGGGCAGGGTGGGAAACGGAAAGGCAGAACGCAGCATTCACTCTGATTTCCTTAACTGTTTCTTTGTTCTGTTGACAGGACAGTTCAGGGAGGCGTTCCATCCAGAAATGATTTCGATTGTTAAAAAAAAAAGGTAATGATGGTGTTAAGAAAGAATGACTGACAAATCCAGAGAAGCATGGGAAGATTGCTATAAACCGATGCAGAGAGAAGTAAGCAAAGCCAGAGAAAGAAACATGCACAATGACAGTGTTAATGGAAGAAAAGAGAAGGGAACAGAACATTCACTATAATCTCCCAGAAGTCTTCTGCAGAAGTGTTGAGAAAACATGCCTCTCTCCTTGGGGGAATGTGGGCATGGGATGCTGTCAGACCATTCAATGAGGTGGAAGTGGGTAAGTATGGCCGAACTGCTTTTTTTATCTCTTAGATACTAGCCCTGCCCCCTTCACAAAGGTCTGGTTAATTGAGTGGGAGAGAAGCATACTTAGAAATGAAGGCGATCCAAAAATATCTTTCTAAAATATGTTAATACAACTTAATTTTAAAAAATTCTGGGAGGTAGGAGTTTGGTGTCATGGACCCTATTTTACAGAGGCAGAAACTGAGGTTCAGGAAGGTGAAGACTCCCAAATTTTCCCAACCTGTAATTCCACTTTGTCGTTGTTGTTTAAACCCTTAACTTTTTGTCTCAAAAATCTTGGTATAGGTTCCAAGGCAGAAGAGTGGTAAGGGGTAGGCAATTGGGGTTAAGTGACTTGCCCAGGGTCACACGGCTAGGATGTGCCTGAGGCCAGGTTTGAACCCAGGACCTTCCATCTCCAGGTCTGGCTCTCTGTCCACTCATGGAGACACCCTAGCTGCCCTTCAATCTATATTTCCTAAGGGGCCCAGCTTCTATTGTGCCTCCTCCTGCAACTCCCCCTCCTTCCTGTTTTCTGACAATATGACAAAAGGGAGACCTTTCAGACTAATCCCACTGCAGGACACTTGAGCCCTCTCTTAGAGGTGCTATTCTCCGCACCCTTCCGTCAAGGTTGTGCTCTTTGGGCGAGTTGCCGTCAGACCCTGAGGTATCAAGTGTTGATTATCATAACCACATCAGCGTAAGAGACGGCCCAGAAATGGGCAACGAGCAGGCTTTGGACTCCTTCCTTTTTTTCCTCTGGCCAACTGCACCACCTAGTGACTGACTGTCTTTCCCTGTGTATTTCAGTGGGCACTCGGTGCTGAAGATGAAACCCAACATCTCCAACTCTTTCATGTGGAAGATACCGAGCATTCGGCGACCCGAATTTAGCCCATTTAGCCCAAACTTCCTCATTTCTGAGATGAGCAAACTGAGGCTCGGAGAAAGCCCGAGATGACACACCTACCGAGTAGCAGAGCCGGGAGTCCATTCGAGGAGCACCCTGGGGTGCTGGGCACTTGTAGGTGCTGGGGAGGCAAAGATGCCAACAAAATAACCCCTGCCCTCAAGGAGCTTCCATTCTGCTGGGGGGAGGAGGGAGAGGCACAACGGGTGTGTAAGTAAGTCAACACCAAGCGATTCCTCCCAAGTTCCGCCCCAGAGCTCAGTCTGCCTGTTTGGAGTCATCTGACAGCCCCTGGCACTGTGTATGAGAAGCAGGCTGGGGGCTACCTGATGCTACACAACAGGAGATCTGTTGTAGGCTCAGTAAATGGACTCCGGCATTCGTCCAGCCCTGCTGCGTGCCCACCAATGGGCAAAGAGCCCCCTGGCTCCCTGTGTGGTCTTACTTGCTCGGCACCCCAGGCTCCTTCTTTGCGAGATGGTGGGGCCGAAGTGGAGGCTAGCTTCCAGTTCTGCCAGCCGGTCGCCCTATGGCATGGATCTTGCCCTCAGGGAGGTCTGAGTCGGACAGGGCAGTGGAGGCTAACATACAGCCCAGAGCTGGGGAAACAGCGCAGGCTCTTGGGTAAAAGTGTTTTGGGGCACCGCTCTGGGCTTTGGCAGGCCACAATTCAATTCAGTAAGCTTTGCAATGTTTGTACATTCCTTGTGTTGTTCAGTAATTAGTTCTTTACAAGGCAGCCCCTCTTGCAGTAGTGACGAAGGAGTGACTGAATCTTGTGGGCCTTGTTTATTATGCTCTTCCTTTCCTTTGTGAGCCTTGTGGTCTGAGGCCAGAATTTTAAAAAGTCTCCTCTCTCCACCGCGCTCCATCTGCCCTCGAGTTTCCCACTCACTGCAGCCAGCCCCAAACTCTGTCCCCCCTCTCCATCTTCTCTTGCAGGGAAAAAACAAACACCCAAAAACAAACGCACCTATTTAGAAGCCGAGAGAGAGAGAGAGAGAGAGAGAGAGAGAGAGAGAGAGAGAGAGAGNAGAGAGAGAGAGAGAGAGAGAGAGAGAGAGAGAGAGAGAGAGAGAGAGAGAGAGAGAAAGACAGAGAGACAGAGAGACAGAGAGACAGAGAGACAGAGAGAGAGAGAGAGAGAGAATGTTTGCTTTATAATAGTCCTGTAAAGCAGGGAAGGCGGGACCAGCACCCTTTGTAAAAATGGTCCACTGAGACACGGAGAATTCACAGCAGCCTGAATCTAGAGCTGAAATGGACCCCAGAGGCCATCTAGTCGCACATAAGGAAACTGAAGCAAACAGGTTGAGTGACTTCCCCAAGTTCACATAGCCAGTAATTGACCGAGATAGAATTTTAACTCGGCTCTGCCTGACTCCAGGTCCCCATCGATTATGTCAAATTCTGGTTTCCTGCATCCTGGGAAACTATGCCACATTGCATCTCTTCTGCCATGTAACGAACATGTAAAAAACCAAGGTAAAGAAGACCCTGTCTAATTGAACTAATGAATAAGCTGGTCGAGGGCAGCTGGGTAGCTCAGTGGATGGTGAGCCAGGCTCAGAGATGAGAGGTTCTGGGTTCCAATCCAGCCTCAGACACTTCCCGGCCGGGTGACCCTGGGCAAGTCACTTGACCCCCATTGCTCAGCCCTTACCGCTCTTCTGCCTTGGAGCCGATACGCAGTATCTATTCTGAGTGATTCTAAATATCTATTCCAAGACAGAAGGTAAGTTTTTTTTCAAAAATAAGTATCCTTGTTCAGTTCTCAACCCTTCTGGGGCCTTTAACACTGTCGATGAACACCTTCTCCTGGAAAGTTTTTCCTATGTAGGTCCTTCATTTTTGTGACATTGCCCTATCCTGGTTCTCTTCCTGTCTGACAGCTTCTTCTTGGTCTCTTTTGTTGGCTCGTATTCCAGCTCATGTCCAATCACAGGCCTCTGTCCCGGGCCCTCTTCTCTCCGCCCGCCATGCTTTTCTCATTTGGCGATCTCATCAGTGCTCTCGGATCCACAGACAATTCTCACATCGATTTGTCCATCTCTGACTTCTATCCTGACCTCCATTCTTGCATGTCCCACTGTTCATTGGACATGTCGGATTAGATATTTCAGAGACTTCTTCTCCCCCCCCCCCCACCCCAACCCTTCCTCTTAGCACCTTCTTGATTACTGTTGAGGGGACCACCATTCTCCCAGTCACCCAGTACTGTTTGGTGTTTAATGACCTTTGTAACCTGACCACCTTCTACCTTTCCAGTTTTCTCGTATCTTGCACAGTCCCCATGTACTTCCCTCCCTCCTAAACTCTTCTCTCTGAGGTCTTAGAATTGATACTGGCCCTAGGTTCCTCTTCCACCTAGGAGCCAATACACAGAAGTTAAGGGTTTTTTAAAAAAAAGAATCGATAATGAATATGGGATGGTAAGGGCGAGGCATTGGGGGTTAAGTGACTTGCCCAGGGCCACACAGCTAGGAGGTGTCTGAGATCAGATTTAAGCCCAAGACTTCCCCTCTCTGGGTCTGGCTCTTGATCCACTGAGCCACCCAGCTGCCCCTTCCGTGTGCATTTCCATCCCACTAACACCAGTCTTGCTGTTTCATGAAGAAGCTACTCCCTACTCCAGGCATTTCCACTGTTCCCTGGGCCCGGAATTCTCTCTCTCTTCACCTCCAACTCCTGGCTTCTCTCCAATTTCAGCCCCAGGTCTGATTTCTGGAGGAGGCCCTTCCCGATATTCCTTAAAGCTAGGGCTTTCCCTTTGCGATGGTTTCGAATTCAGCCTGGATTTTGCGTGTTTGTACATCCTTGTTTGCAGGCTGTCTCCCTCATTAGACCGTGAGCTCCTTGATAGCAGGGATGCCTTTGATCTTTCTTGGTATTCCCCAGGGCTTACACAGGGGCCCAGCCAACGCTTGCCGACTCGACTTTGTTGCAAGGGATGGCTTGCTCGGGAGGGACATATTCAGAGACGGAGGTGATGTCAAAGACGACAGATTGAAATGTTAAGTAGAAACAAAACCATGAACCATGAGTTTAGAGGGGGTTCAGGGGCCCTTCCAAGGCGGGTGGGTCAGGGCTTCTGCCACAGCTGCCTGCCACTGCCCTCGGCACCTACGGATCCTCTTTTCCTCCTCGACACTCCCATCTGGGGCAGATGTGGGCAGCTTCGACTCTAGGCTGCTGCCACGTGGACCTGGTAATAGGCAATTGGAGAAAAGATCTTGACAAGCGGACTGATTCAATGGAGCAGCTGGGGGGCAGCTCTGTGCCTTGGTCATCTGAAGGCTAAGCATGCACTCCTTATTGTGAATGGCTCAATAGAGAATCATTTTTCCCCTCGGGGGATGATTTTCCTCTGAGAAACTCTGGATATTATGTTTAATACAGGATTCATTTTCTCAGTTGTTCTCCTTCCTTTCTTCCATTCAAGGGCCCGCGGGCACGTGCAAGTCTTCAGACCTTTATGTACCTCTTGAAAGCATGTGAAGGCGCAGCAAGGTGGCCACACTTCCCAGCCAAGTCACTTAATTCCAATTGCCTAGGCCTTGCCGCTTGTCTGCCTTGGAACCAATTCTTAGTATTGAGTCTAAGAAGGAAGGTAAGGGTTAAAAAAAAAAAAGCAAAGAGTGGGAGCAGCTAGGTGGCTCAGTGAGTGGAGAGCTGGGCCCAGAGATAGGAGGTGCTCCCATGTTCAAATCTGGCCTCAGACACTTCCTAGCTGTGTGACCCTGGCCAAGTCACTTCACCCCCACTGCCTAGCCCTTACCACTCTTCTGCCTTGGAACC
>NW_025348199.1:0-6617 GCF_016433145.1 Gracilinanus agilis | reverse complement strand
CCCCACCCCCAGATGCATTTTCAGGGGTATTTGGCCCGGGCAGTCCTGAGCCCTGATACCATTACCTGGACAGCCCCATAGGGAAGCTCCCTTGCCCTGGCCAGAGGCCAGTGTGGGCTGGGGGCTCTTGGGGGTATGAATTGCCCTGGCTGCTGGGGTCTGAAGTGTCTGCCCTCCCACCCATAAAGGTTAGCAGCTGGATGGGCGGAGGCCGCCTTCTGAGCGGAGGCTGGAAGAGAACCCAGGAGCCCGAGGTGAGGAGGGAGGGGAGCCCATGTCAGCTGTGGGGGCCGCCAGGGCAGGAGGGCAAGCACAGTGGCAAGGAAGGGCTGGTGGCTCAGTGTGGCCGCAGCATGGCATACATATATGCATGGAAGGAAGGAATTCTGGGAGCCTGGACAGCAAGGGTGGGCTGGGATGGGGAGGACTCGGGAATAAGAAGAAGGCGGGGCCAGCCTTGGGCTGAAGGGAGACCACTGGTCCAGCAGCAATGAATCCCCTTTCCAAGTCACTGGCGCCCCCCCCCCCACTCCTGGTCCGGTGTGCTGTGGGTGGTCCTCACCTCCCTGGGGAATGTTCCTCAGCACCACTAATTTGGGGGTACAATTGGTTTAATTAAACACCATTTGGGTTTTGCCTAATCTGTTTTCTAGCTTTAAAATAAAAATAAATAAGTGAAAATGAAAAAGCAGGGGCAGCTAGGTAGCTCAGTGGGTTGAGAGTCAGGCCCAGATGTGGGAGGTCCTGGGTTCAAATGTGACCTCAGACACTTCCCAGCTGGGTGACCCTGGCCAAGTCACTTGACCCCCATTGTCTAGCTCCTTACCGCTCTTCTGCCTCGGAACCCGCATTTAGCATCGATTCTAGGAAAGAAGATAAGGTTTGAGAAGCGGATGGGCACGGCTTCTACCCTACCCCTCTAGGGGATGATCAGAAGGGTCCCCTGTGAGCAGGACGAAGCCAGCCTCGGAGGCCAGCATGCCATATCGCGATGGCTGTGGCTAGCCCAGCAGGCGAACTTCCTGTCCTTAAATCCCTCTTTACTGGAAGATACCCAACAGACCCAGCCAGGATTCAGGATTCTGCCAGGGAAAGAGAAGAGCGGGGGGTGGGGGGGTGAGTGGCACTGCCCAGCAGCTCTGCCCAACCTTCTCCTCCCTCCTCAGGCCTCCCACCACCTTCTCAGCTGACACCTTGCCATTTGCTGTGAACTCCCCTTCGGCGTCTTCTGTCCGTGTCTCACAGGATGAGGCGGCCTCCTCGCGAGTGAGGCCAGCCTTTGTCCTCTCCCATGCCATCTCCTCCCCCAGATGTCCTCTTCTGTCCCTGCTACTTGTCTCTCCCTCTCTCCTACTGCCAGCAAACCTGCCTGAGGCTCCTCTGGTCTGCGAAAGGCTGCTCTCTCTCCTTCCGTCCCCACTGGCTACCGCCCCATGTCCTCTGCAGCCTGGGAGCTGAATCCTGGGAAGAGGCCCAGGAGGGGCCTCTACTTTCTCTCCTCTCACTCACTCCCAGATCACCATTCCACCCAAACTGCTCTCTGCACTGACCAGTGATCTTGGTTGTCAAGCCTGATGGTCTTTTCCCAGTTCTTCTCCCTGGCCTTTCTGCAGCCTTGGACACTGTTGGCCGGTCATGCTCCCTTCCTGGACATTCCCGTGTGCCTCGCCTTTGGGGGCACCATTCTCACCCAGGCCTCCTGCCTTTCTGACTACTCCTCGGCCTCCTTTGCTAGACTATTTCGGGAAAAAACCCCTTACTTTTCAAGAATGGTGAGGACTAGCCAGTGGGGGTTCAGTGGACTTGCCCAGGGTCACCTAGGTAGGAGCCATCCACTAGTTGCCCCTTTTTGCTATATCTTAATGGATGCCCCTCAGGACTTTGTCCTGCAAGCTCTTCTTTTCTCCCTCTAGATACTTTCACTTGGCTATCTTGGATTTACTTATGCAGGGTCAAAGGTGGAACTGTCATGGCTATCTACCCCTGGAAGCTGGTGCACAGAGGAGACTCTCCCTCTCTTGGCTTCAGGCATTCTCACTGTCTCTCTGCCTGGAATGGTCTCTGCTTTGACTACTGCCTTCCCTGCCATCCTTCCAGTCCTGAGTAAAATCCCACTTTGTACAGGAAGCCCTCTCCAACCCTTCATAATTCTAGCGCCTTCTGTTAGTCACTTCCTATCTCTGTATTCGTTTTTGTGTGGTCTCCCCCATTAGATCGTGAGCTCCTTAGGTCCCAGGGGTCCCTTCCTGGAGTAAAGAGGCTCACACTGAAAGCATTTCATACACAGCCATCTTCCTACCAGGTCCACTTCCCAATGTCGCCCATCCAATGGATAAATGAGCCCACCTCTGGGCTTCTGCTTGGCCGGGTTAAGTGGGTGACTCTCCAGGACCTTGGACACTGCTTCACTAATGCTCAGGCTCCCACACATCCTGGAGTAGACACTAGTTCCTGGACTTCGGGCATGGCTTATTTCAACCCCTACTCCAGGTCATCCTGGGTTTCAAAATGATGTTCCCCAAACAGAAGCCTGGCCATGTCACCACTCTGTTCAAGAAACTGCAATGGCTCCCTGTTACACCCAGCATCAGATGTTGAAAGCCTTCCTCCTCACCCAGTGCCATCTCCTCACCTTTGCGGTTTTCTTATACCCCTACCCCACCCCCCAACATAGTCTTTGATCCAGTGTCTCAGGCCTCCTTGATTTTCCTCAAACAAGACACTCCAGGCATTTCCGCCGAAGCCCCTCATGTGAGGAATTCTCCCCTTCCTTTCCTCTACTTCCCAATTCCTCCAGCTTCTTTCAACTCCCAGCTGAAGGAGCATCAGGAAATGGAGATGGGTCTGATAAGCAGGCAGCCTGAGGCTTCAATGAACCTCCTCCATGTCCCAACTGCCCTCTTCTGGGTCCTTTTCTAAGAGCCCGTATAGCCATGACAGTGAGAGCTAAAGCTAGGACCTGTCCTGACATGCCAAGTGTGTGGCACCCTTAGCAGAATTCTTTTTTGGTTTGACCCAGTCTTCTAAACTCCTGTGTTCTCCTTTGACTTTTATGTAGCGAGTTAGTTCTGTGTCATCTGCACATTCAATGAGAATGCCACCTCTTGGTTTATTTGTTGGGGTTTTACTCCAGAGCCCCTAGACATCCAGGATTCTGTGGCTAGATTAGAGGAGGGGATCAGTGATCTTGGCTGGGGAAAACATCACGTCTTTATCTTTGCTAGCCTTCAACTGAAATTTGGCTTCGATTATTTAATCCTTCAGTTATTTGAAAACCGGTTTCAAAGGAGTCCACTGACTTCACCAGCCTGCTGCTGAACCAGAGGCTGATTCTATCATTGACTGAGATGCTAAGGAGCCCAGGATCAAGCACAGATCCCTGAGCCACTCACTGGAGGCGACCTGCCAAGCTGACATTGAACCTTGCGTGATTATTCTTATTCCAGCTACATCTAATTGTCATATATCGCCTAGTCTACAGCTCCTTATTTTCTCTACAAGAGCTCTGGCATCAGAGCCCATCCATTGGGGTGTGCATAGATCTAGGGCTGGGCCTTGACCACTTTCAGAAAGACATGAGCTTCTCCCTCTTGCACAGTCTCAAGCTTCTCACTAAACCCCAACCTATGATAATGGGGCCACATCAGAGAGGATAGACCAATGACCATCAACAGCCAGCCAGTCAGGAGACATTAAAGGGAGAGAAGATACCTACCTGCCCTTGCTCTCTTCTTCACCTTTTCTGGCCCTGTCATTTGAGACTCTGGCAGGTCTTTTCTGGATTTCCCATGCGATTCCTTCTTCTCCATCGCCTTGTCACCATGGCAGCATCTCAGCTGTGGCAGTGAGAGGGTGGCTTTGTCTAAGGGATCCTGAGACTGCCTTGGACTATCCCAAAAGCTTCTCTGGCTTTGTTTTCCCTTTCTTCAGCTCTGGTGTGTGTGTGTGTGTGTGTGTGTGTGTGTGTGTGTGTGTGTGTGTGTGTGTNNNNGTGTGTGTGTGTGTGTGTGTGTGTGTGTGTGTGTGTGTGTGTGTGTGTAGAGGTTGTTTGTTTGTTTGTTTGTTTTTCAAAGCTGTCTACATTCATTGCTGCTCCTTCTTTCCCTCCCTCTTGAACCCTTTGCAGTCCAGTTTCCAAGTTAATCACTAAACCAAAACTGCTTCTTCCAAAGTTCCTGATCCTTTCTTGTCTAGTCTGATTGTCTTCTCTCAGGTCTCAGTTTCTCTGGAGTATTTGACACTGTTGAACCAACCTTTCTTCCTGGACACTCCTGCCTCTCTGGGCTTTCAGGACTTTGCTCTCTTTTGGCGTTCCTCCTTCTTTTGCAAACTCCTTTGCTGCTTCATCCTCCATATCCTAACTCCTAACTGTAAGAGGGGAAAAAGGGGTTTTTTGATTTGGATACTAATATTTAAAGGTGTGGTCACCAAGAAACTGAATAAATACCAATTCCTAAAATGATTTTAGTAATTTATTTACAAAATATAGGAGAGAGTGGAAGTAGAGAGATGAGAAGAGGGTAGAGTAAGAGATCTAACTTAATGTACTAAATTTGTATTCAAGTCTGGGCTAAAGCCCAGCTGGAGAGCCTAACAGTCAATTAACAAGGGGTTTAGTTATGAGGGCTTCTCCCAATCAAGGGCCTCTCGGGAGGATAAGGTAGTCAGCCTTCTTTACTCACCACGTATAGTTCTAAGGGAAAGATTTAAGAATAGTCTCATCAAGGTCCCAGGTCCAGTGCTCCTCCACATTCAAGTCATGAACAAGAAGAGGCCTTATAGGAAGTTGTCACTCTCTTTTAAAGAGGCTTCTTTTGCATCACTTCCTGTGCCTTCCTCTTAGTTTATGTGTCCAATCACAACAGATGCTTTTCTTAGGACTTCCCAGGAGGCAGTCAGTAAATTCTGATTCGTCACTCACTCTAGCATACATGGGTCACTGTAAGATCAGGGAAATTGTAGAAGGCAATGTAGTCTCCCTAATTCCAGGTCTTTGGAGAGACACACACACACAAGCAGGCTGACTGGAAGGGAGGGTCAGGAACTTGTGGAAGTGCTCCATCTCCTCCCCCCTCCCACTAAGCAGTTGGAAAGTCAGTTAACAGTTTGGTAATGGTGGACAATCTGGGTGGATAACTTCTGGGCCAAAATGGTAAGTGGGTAAAGGCTAAACTTCTTATGATGATATCTTTCTCTGACTTATTTCCCCACAGGATAGAATTGGCGAAGCTTGATGTCTTAAAAGCTCACTGGCTCAGAGGATTAAGATTAACTTCAGGGGCACCAGTAAGAAGAATTTGGTTTATGGAGGTTGTGAGTATATTCCCAAAATATCTATATCCAGACACTGTTCCAAGTTGATAAGGGTTTAATGATATCAGGAGATAGGAAGGGGAATAAGGCTTAGGGTTGATAGGTAAGGAGAAAACTACCTAAACAGTTATGTCTAAAGCAGCCCCTCCTCCCAAAGGGGGAAATGTATCTAGAATGGCTGATCTGCTCTCTAACCCTATAAATATTCTTCTTTTAAGCCTAGATAGCTAAACTAAGGTAAACAGTGATATTGTTGAAAGGTCTAACCAAAGTAAAACAGAGACTGTTTAAAACCAAGTTAAGTCAGAGACTGAATGGCTCAGCTCAGAGCCACACAGCTTGCAGAGACAGCACTCAGATCAGGATCAGGACCCAGGACCCAAGACCCTACAAGCCAGGTGACCTGCCTTTTTATACCGGGATTCCAACTGCCTCTAACTGCTCCCTCTCTGAGTTCTGGGGGGCACTATGGAATTCTGTGTTGCAGCTTGAACCCCTCTCAGCAATATGGATCCCACAGTTACAGACCTCCCAACTTGTGAATTAAGTGGAGTTGTTTACATTTTGGTGATTAGATTTGATGGGCAAGGGAGATTTAATCTCATTATCACATAATGGCAAGTCTACCCCAAGGCTCTAGCTTGTAGCCAATATCCATGTTATATAAGGAGTGCCTATGTGGTATGTGGGAGTCTATGACCCAGTTCCCCATTTTGGGGAAAACCTAGATATAAACTATACTTGAAGATTATTCCTATTTCTCCTGAGTTCCTAGAGCCTAGAGCCCTTGGGGGAGAGGGGATTGGGTCATGGGGGACATCTGTCTTACTTCCATCAACCTATCCTCTCCTTTCTACTCCTTACAGAGCTACCACCCTAGATAAGGCCCTCAATTCTCCCTCACCTGGATTACTGTGACAGCCTCTAAATCAGTTTCTCCCCTCTTCAATCCATTTTCCTGACTGTCCCTCAAATAAGCTTCCCAAAGCACATCTCTCACCATGTCACTCCTGGAAATAGTAATCATAACAACTGGCATTTCTGCCCTATTGTACTTCCCATGTGCCAAGTTCTGTGCTAAGCACTTTATAACTATTATCTCGGTTGACTCTCCCAACAATCTTGGGGAGCAGGTGCTATTTTTTTTTATTTTACGGCCTTCCATTTACATGTTAAAACAATTTTTAACAATTGGTTTTTAAATGTTGAGTTCCACCTTCTCTCCTTTCTTCCCTTGCTCCTCTGCTGCCTTGTTCTCCAGGGTGCTGGTGTGCTGCTTCCTCCTCCTCTCCTCCTCCTCCTCC
>NW_025348198.1:0-3618 GCF_016433145.1 Gracilinanus agilis | reverse complement strand
TTATTCTCCTTTGCCAAGAAAACAGAAAAAAGTAATAAGCGGGCGGCTCTGCCTTCTCTCTGTGGCCAGTTACTGTCCTATCCACCTTGAAACAATAATCCTGTCTTCTCTGGTCTTTCAATACAGCTGAGTGAAATCAAAACGAAATTACTTTCTTGTCTTTATCTTCCCTTGCTAGCTTCATTTCATTCTCTGCTTTAACATTTCTCACACTTTGTTTACAAGACTGCCCCAGAGGGGGCAGTTAAGTAGATAAAGAGTCAGGCCAATAGACAAGAAGTCCTGGGTTCCAATCCAGCTGCATGACCCTGGGCACGTCACTTATCCTCCATTGCCTAGCCCTTACCACTTTTCTACCTTAGAACCAATACACATTATTGATTCTAAAACAGAAGGTAATATATATAGATATATAAAGGGCCATGCCCCGGTCTTACATTCATCTTCTGTTACCTGGCCTTATTTCCATTTTCTCTACTTTTCTTTTTTTAAATCTCAGGTGATTGATGACATCCGCGTGTGCCCCAAAAGATCCTTCAGTCAAATATCATTTTTTTCTTCATTGGAATAATTTTCGCTGTGTCTTCAGAATTTCATTTTTGAGCATCCCTCATAGGCTCGACTTCTCCAGAAGCATTTCGCTTCACGGGATCCCTTCCTGTCCTTCCTCTGAATATTTTCATATCTGCTTTCCAAAAATCTAGAGTTCTCGTCCTATTATTCCTGGCTTTCTTGTCCCTAACAAGCAAACTCTAAGGGAGGAGAACTCTTTACTCTTTCACCTTTCTCTGTTGTTTCCATGCC
Organism: Gracilinanus agilis; assembly: GCF_016433145.1. Taxonomy (NCBI): domain Eukaryota; kingdom Metazoa; phylum Chordata; class Mammalia; order Didelphimorphia; family Didelphidae; genus Gracilinanus; species Gracilinanus agilis. The sequence goes on along the minus strand of NW_025348198.1, from coordinate 2,814 downwards.
ATCAACCAAGTCCTCTCTGGAATCAAGATCACTTCCAAAATAGAATTTCTTTTTGTTGGTCCCTTTGCCTTTTGAAGGATGAAATCAGCAACGAGGTAAGTCAAGAACTTACTTATTATCCGGGGGCAGCTAGTTGCCATAGTGGATAGAGAGAGAGCCAGGCCTGGAGTCAGGAGGACCTGGATTCATATCTTGCCTCAGACACTTTCTGGTTGGGTGACCCTGAGCAAGTCCCTTAGCATTGTTTGCCTAGCCTTTTTCTTTTGGTCTTAGAATTGTTACTAAGAAAGAAAGGTTTTCAAAAAGAGAACTTGGCAGAGAGAGAGCACCAATCAATATTTGAATAGTCCAAGTCCCCCATTGCACCTGTTTCCAATACTCTTCTTTCTGTCCAGGTGGTCTGTAGTATAATCCAATAACAAAACTGGTTCTTTCCCCCCCTGCTTTACCTCCACCAAAGTGACCATTTCCCTTCTACATCACAAGGTGTTAGAGGCACAGTGTCCCCATGCCCTCCCCCCCAATCTGGAAAATTCGTGTAAAAATATTTGGCCTTCTCTTTGTACCAGAGAAGTCTGATTTTTTTCTTTTTCTTTTATGGGCTATTTACAGTACCTTACTGTAAAATCTGGGTTAAGTATTTGGTCACATATGTAGGCCAATGTTAAGATACCTCTACATGTCTAACCTTTGTGCGTCATCTGTTGGCTTTCCCATTCTTTTTGCAAACTTGAACTTTTTGCTTTTTTAACTTTAAAAAAAGAAATTGTGGGGCAGCTGGGTAGCTCAGTGGATGGAGAGTCAGGCCTAGAGACGGAAGGTCCTGGGTTCAAATCCGGCCTCAGACACTTCCCAGCTGGGTGACCCTGGGCAAGTCACTTGACCCCCATGGCCCACCCTTACCACTCTTCTGCCTTGAAGCCAATACACAGAAGTTAAGGGTTTTTTAAAAAAAGAATTAAGCATATAGGGGACAGTTAGAGTGACTCAGTGGATAGAGAACCAGGCCTAGAAATGGGAGGTCCTGGGTTCAAATCAACCCTCAGACACTTCCCAGCTGTGTGACCCTGGGTAAGTTACTTGACCCCCATTGCCCACCCTTACCACTCTTCTGCCTTGGAGCCAATACCCAGAAGTTAAGGGTTTAAAAAAAAGAAATCGTGTTTATTGATGGCATTGAAAGATAAAATATGTTGTTAGTAGATAGATAGATAGATAGATAGATAGATAGATAGATAGATAGATAGNGACAGACAGATAGATAGATAGATAGATAGATAGATAGATAGATAGATAGATAGATAGATAGATAGAGATATACGTGGATATTTTCTGCATTTCTGGGTTTTTAAACTTCTGCATTGTTGGCAACTTCTGCAAAACTTTCCCCAAATTCCCACTTAATTTCTTATGCTGACCTGCAATAGAGCAAAAGCACGATGGGGCAAAGTGGAGACGTGTAAGGGATGCCTCTAGCCTCAATCATGCTTCCTGTTCCTTCCATCCCTGAATGTTGCTTAACAAATGCTACCCCACCTGCCTCTTACCTCTGCTGTTTCTTTGGAAGGGAGCTTCCTCATCCAGAACCAGCAGCTAGTCAGAGACTTCGTACCACCTGGTTTCGGTGAAGTAAAATCCTCCCTCCGTGCAACAGTGCGTCTAATTCCTCTCGTTTGCCACACGAGCTTTGGGCATGTATATATGGACGCTCGAGGGCACGGAGTTGGCTGGCTCCTCTTTTGGATTTTGTCTTCTGGGAGTTTGTGGTTCTGTCTGCTTCCTTCTCTGGGGCTAATCTCGAGAGTTTCCATCTCGGGCAATGGGCACCAGCAGTCTTCTCCCTCCCCCTTCCTTTTTAGTTGAAATCTCTTTTGATCCAAATGGCGAGCCAACCAACAACTCTATTTGGGCGAGGGAGCTGAGACTTGGCTGGCATCTTGGCACTTGAAGGGCGCAGGACAAGCGTTGCCCCCTCGTCCCAGAGAAACAACTATTGCAGTCTTGGAGCCAGAAGAACTGAGTCACATCCTGGAATTCTAGTCACACCACAAGCCTAGGAGATAGAGAGTGGGAGGAAGTGATGAGGACCTCAAGAAGGGAAGAGCAGCAACAGCAATGAGGCCCGCCTCTCCTGCCCTTCCCAGCACTTATCAAACGCATCGAGAAAGAACCCTAATCAGTCGGGCAACAGGAAAAAGAAGAAACTCAAAGAACCGAGCTATTAGCAGAGAAGGGAAGGTCAAAGAGAGCCGGTGGCCCTACAAGCATCTTGGAGCAGAAACTTTGAACTGAAGCCAGTGGTTTTAGCCCCCTCTAAAAGGAGTTTCAGGAAAAGGTCCGCTTTCCCTAATTTCACCTCCTAGTGTCGGTCCATTAACAGGCTCGCTCGGCCCTTTTCGGGGCCACGTGTCCTCCTTTGGTGTCCACCCACTGCCCAGCTCTCATCGGTGGCTCCAAGAAGCTGGTGCCTATGCAGTGGCCACACTTGGTAAACCATCTCAGCAGATTGGCTAAACCAGCTTGAGGGCAACCAACTGGTCTCAAACCCATTGGTGAGTTTGGTGAATCTCCCCTAAGCACGTGAAGACTTCCTCCAGCAGAAGGGGCAGATGAGAACAGTTTGTCCCAATGGCCATGGAGGCAGCCAGAGAAGACGCCGTGGAGGCCTTAGAGGCTGGTCAGACTTCAAAGATGCCAAAGTCGTCCACTGCAGCCCAGGCTACTGCCAGTCATCTTGAGCCTTTGTCTTGCCACTATACTTTGATGACTATGAGACAGGGAGAGAGACAGAGACAGAGAGACAGAGAGACAGAG
>NW_025348197.1:0-1383 GCF_016433145.1 Gracilinanus agilis | reverse complement strand
CCTTCCCATGCTCTCTTTGTGTGGTATAGAATACCCTATTTTCTTATTCATTCAAGTTTCTCTTGATGCCATCTACTATTCACCCCTCCCCTGCTTTTTTCCTGCCCTGTCTCATCTTAGACCATTTAGTGCTCCAACCTCTCCCTATGAATAATTTTTCTAATTACTATAATAGTGAATACAGTTTTTGAAAATTAAACATAACATTTCTCCACATAGGGATACAAATAATTGATCTTATTAAGACCCTTAAAGAGTTAAATTTAAGAATAAGAATTTTCTTTCTTTTCCCTCTGTTTCTTATTTACTTTTTCCTGTTTCTCTTGTTTTTTTGTGGTTGGATATTGAAATTTCCATTTAGTCCTGGTCTTTTCTGTGCAAATACTTGGAAATCTCTATTGTTGAATGCCCATACTTTCCCCTGGAAGTATATAGTCAGTTTTGATGGGTAGGTGATCCTTGGTTGTAGAGTCAGTTCTCTTGCCTTTCTAAATATCATATTCCAAGCCTTGTGGTCTTTTAGTGTGGAGGCCGCCAGGTCCTGTGTGATCCTGATTGGTGCCCCTTGATATCTGAATTGTCTTTTTCTGGCTTCTTGTAATATTTTTTTCTTTTACTTGGAAGCTCTTGAATTTGGCTATTATATTTCTGGGGGTTGTCTTTTCAGGGTCTAGTGTAGAGGGTGATCTGTGGATCCTTTCAATGTCTATATTGCCCTCTTGTTGTAGAACTTCAGGGCAGTTTTGCTGAATAATTTCTTTTGGTATGGAGTCCAAATTTCTATTAATTTCTGCTTTTTCAGGAAGACCAATGATTCTCAAATTGTCTCTTCTAGACCTGTTTTCTTGATCTGTCAGTTTCTCAGTGAGCTATTTCATATTTCCTTCTATTTCATCAGTCTTTTGGCTTTGCTTCATTTGTTCTTGCTGTATTTTTTTAAACCCTTAACTTCTGTGTATTGGCTCCTTGGTGGAAGAGTGGTAAGGGTGGGCAATGGGGGTCAAGTGACTTGCCCAGGGTCACATAGCTGGGAAGTGTTTGAGGTCGGATTTGAACCTAGGACCTCCTGTCTCTAGGCCTGACTCTCAATCCACTGAGCTACCCNTTCTTCAAGGCTTCTAGCTGGTCATTGCTGGTCTTCAGTTTGCTTATCAATTCATTTTCTAATTGCAAAATTCTTCCTTTTAAACTTATTTTCTTGTCAGATCTTTTCCATCTTTCTCATAATCTCAGATTTAAACTATTCAAGAGCTTGTGACCCATTTTCATTTTTTTTGGGAAGGTTTGGATGTCTTTAATTGTTTGTCCTCCTCTGTTTTCTGTTTTTTTCCTGTGTAGAAGTTATCAAGTGTTTGAGCTTTTTTCTCTTCTTGTTTATTTCTT
>NW_025348196.1:0-1438 GCF_016433145.1 Gracilinanus agilis | reverse complement strand
TCTCTCTCTCTCTCTCTCTCTCTCTCTCTCTCTCTCTCCTTTCTTTTTCTTTCTCTCTCCTCTCTTTTTCTCTCTCTTTCTCTTCTCTCTTCTCTGTCTGTCTTTCTGTCTCTCTGTGTGTCTGTACCTGTCTGTCTCTGCATATTTCTCTCTCTCATCTCACCTCATTCTCTCCTTACTCCCTTGCAACTTTTAAGACTGATTTGTTAGGCAAAAAGTAGCAAACATTGATCTTCACTATCTCTGCTTCCAGTGCTGACTTATCATTTCAACAAGAAAATAGCTGTTGAAAGTTGCTTTTCACACTGGAATATATCCCATCTCTCAGTGTGTGTATGAAGCTTGCACTGACTTGTATAAACTGAGTAAGCCTACATAGTGGAAATGAGAATTTCTATTACATTTTTGACAGCTCTAGGAGAGAAGAAATAGAATCCTAACTTTTTGAGCACTGGCAAAATTCCAAAGCGTCATTATCGCTGTGCTATTTTTTTCAGAGAATGCTAATTTAATATAAAATTAGTGTTCTTGTATCTAACATATTATTAGAATTCTAGCCTTTCAACAAAAGGTAACTTTTGGAAATGGCAGAATAACACTAAGTAAAATGCATTTTCTGAAAAGCTCATGAAGTACTATTTGCTAACTAAAGAATCAACAGATTGTGTGTTGTTGTGTTGCTTATTTTATGCATCCTTTATGAGAAGCAATGGCCCCAAAATACAGAATGAGACATGTATTCTGGGGTGTGGCCAATGAGGAAACTTGCTTCACTTAACTATGTGTATTTGTTATAAAAAGTTTCTTTTTTTTTGTCTTCTTTTTCAATTGAGGGTGGAAGTGGGAAAGGGAAAAGTAAGTTTTTTTAATTGAAAATTTAAGTTAAAAACAAATCCTTTCTGATAGAGGGCTTTGTATTTACAAAGATATTGTGATTATTTAGAGCACCAACACCATTTACAGTTCATAGGTAATCTCTAAACTCTCTTTCTGCACTTCTTTTCTATCATTTTGCCACCATCACCACAGACTCAGAAGGAGGCCTACACATGATTGATGGAAATTTGTTTTTCTTTGCTTGTTTGTTTCTTTCATGGCCTACAATAGCCAAAACATTCATTGAGCGGTTAGCCTACTAGTGATGATCCAATTACTGGTGATCAAGGAAGGGAAAGTATATTTCTATGTCTATTATGATTTATTCACATATAGCATTTTTCTATGAAATCTCTACTTAGGTGCCTCATCTTTCTATGAAAGATCATCCTAAGTTCTCTGAGGTTTTAACTACAGAGACCAAACTCTGGAAAGTCTTACTAAGTTATAAAGATTTTGATTCCAAGACCGCATGTCTGTCATAAGAGCATAAGAGATTCTACTATGCTGTTTGTAGAAATTTATCTCTAGAAACTTGGGAGAGAGAGAGAGAGAGAGAGAG
>NW_025348195.1:0-10120 GCF_016433145.1 Gracilinanus agilis | reverse complement strand
CTGCCCAGCCCTGCCCGGCCTAGCCTAGCCTAGCCCCTGCGGCTCCATCTCCAACATCTCCCAGTTGAGGGGCCCAGTCTCGGCTGGGATAGACCCTCTCTGCAGCACCTTTCTTCTCCTCGTCCCACCTGGCCCGAACTTCTCCCATCACTTCCGCACCACCTGACCGTCTCCCCTCCCGGAGCCATCTACCCCCGGTCCCCCCACCTCACCCTTAGGGCCCCCTGCGCCCCGTGGGCTCCCCAGATCTTCTTGTCTGGCTTCCCCCGTCGCCCCTTCCTCTCCCTCCCTCTACTTGGCTCTCGGGTCATCCCTCCTTGCACCCCTTCTCTTCCTGCCTGGGTCTCCCCTCAGCTCCCCGTGCCTGGTGGTCCTCCTCCTGTCTGCTCTCCCTTCATCCCTCCGGGTCTGGCTTCCTCTTAGTCACCCCTTTCTCCCCTCCTCCTACCTGGCTCTCCCTTCATCCGTCCTTGCTCTCCTCTGTGGTCCTCCCCCCTCAGGCACTCCTCCTCCTCCTGCCTGGCTCTCCCCTCAGCTCTCCTTGCACCCCTTCTCCTGGTCCTGCCCGCGCCTTCTCCCCTTAGCCACCCTCTCTCCCAGGTGAGAGGCTTTTCTGCCACCGGAGGGAAGCCTAGCCCAGTGGGTGCTAAGGAAAGCAAGGAGGTGGGAGAAGATGTACCTGGGCTTAAGCCGGGGAGATCCCCAAAGGTCTTGGGGGTACAGGGGTATTGGGATCCCGGGCCGTGGGTCCCGGCTTGGGTTTCCTGGCTCCGGCGGGGCAGGAAACGGAGCTGGGCCGGTTTTCCGGAGGCCCTGGCCCTCCTGCCCCTCCCCGCTTCCTGCCCTGACTGGGAGGGGTCCCCCCCACACACCCCACACCCACCTCCTCCCCTCAGCTTCCTTCCCCTTCCCTGCCAGTGGCTCTGAGCTCCTCCTCCGGGGGAGGCTCAGCCCAGCCGGGGGTGCCCAGTGGCCCCTGCTCTTGGATTCTCTCTTCCTCCCTCTTGTTTTCCCAGTCTCTGCTCCTGTCTCGACCTGGATCCCTCCTTGTCTTTGTCTCTGGCCCCTGGGCACTGTCAGTCCTGAACTGCCTCTGTTTGCCCAGCCCTGGTCTCCTGACACCCGGCCCCTCCCTTCCTCTGGCTCAGGATGGCTGGTTCTCCTATCTGTCTGTCTGCCTGCCTGCCTGCTGGCCTACCCCTTTCTGCCCCCTTCTCTCCCTTTCTGTTTTTCTCATCACTTTCTCTGATGGCTCTCTTGCTGCTTCTCTTCCTGTCTGCTTGCCTTCTTTGTCTGTCTGTCTATCTCTTTCTCTCTCTCTCTCTCCCTCCCCTTCTCTCCCCTCTCATTTCTCTTGCTCTATATCCTTTCATCTCTCTCCCTCCTCCTTTTCTCTCTCCTCTCTCCTCTCCTCTCCTTTCTCTTGCTCTGTTCTTTCATCTCTCTCCTCTTTCTCATTTCACTTGCTCTGTGTTCTTTCATCTCTTTGTCTCTCTTACCTCTTTCTTTGCCCCTCTCTCTTCTCTCTATGGGCCTGTCTCTCCCTTATCTTCATCTCTCTCTGCCTGTCTCCTCCACCATTCTCTCCTAAGTTCCTTCCTCTCTCTTGTCTTTTCTTTTCTCTCTTGTCTGTCTGCCTCGATGTTTCTTTGTCTTAATGCAGACATTTATTAAGCTCCTGTTACATGCAAGGCCCCATTTTGGACTTCTGAGGAAGGAAGGAAGGAAGGAAGGAAGGAAGGAAGGAAGGAAGGAAGGAAGGAAGGAAGAAAGGAAGACACACTCCCTGCCCTCAAGGAGCTTACATTTATTTGGCCACAAATAATAATGGTGCAGCCGAGGACAAAGATACAAAATGTTCTAAAAAATATTTGAGGAAGGAGAGATTTATAAAAGAGAGGTTCAGTAGGGCTTCACAGAAGAGGTGATGCCGCAGTTGAGTGTCAGAAGAAGAGAAGGATCTGAGAGGCACAGATGAACAGAGAGGTCATTGTAGGCCTTTGGCACAGCCCATGTAAACATGCCAAGGTGGGAGATAGGAAGAATGAGTAGGACCAGTCTGACTGAAAGGGAGAATTGTTGGGAGGGTCTGAAAAGGGAGAATGCAGCCAGACTCTGGAGAGCTTTCCACTCCCGGGTTGATTTTGTGTTGTATCCCAGAGGTCTGGGAGCCTTTGAAGTTCATCGAGCAGGGCAGCTGACTCCGATCTATCTATGCCTTAGATAATAATTGGCAGTAATGGGAAGGATGGATGGGGAGAGGAGAGGCTGGAGGCAGGGGGCCAATTCAGAGGTCATTAAAATAGTCTGGGCAAGAGGCAAGGAAGGCCTGAGCCAGACTGCGTTTGGTAAAGGGAGGGATGTCGAAGGGATGGTCTAGACTTGGCCAGTGATTGTCTACAGGAGGGAGAGAGGAAGCGTCTGGGATGAGCCTGAGATCTGGGTCTCTGTATTTCCGTCTGTTGGTCTCTAGGTGGTTCTCTCAGTGTCTTTCCTGTTCTCTCTGCTTGTTTCTTCCTGTCTTTTGGTCTTTGTCTCTTCCTCTCACCTCCCACACCAGGTCTCACTCCTCCTTCCTACCTCCCCATCCCTCAGCTCTTTCTCATCCTAGAGGCCATTTGATGGAGCAGGTGGAGATTTGGTCCCCTCCAGGTCAGGAAAATTCCCCTTTCGCACTTTCCCCATCCCTGTGGATAACCGGCTTCTCCACCCTGGAGCTCAGCTTTCTCACCCTGACGGCCATAGATGGAGAGGCCTCTTCCAAGTCAGGAAAACCAAAGTTTCCATCCCCTCTCTGACATAGCCTGTGTGACCTCCGACAAGGTCCTGGTCCCCCAGGTAACCCTTTAGGATGAGACGAGGCAGAGAAGGGATCCAGGGAGCAAGGAACGTCTTTGCCAATGAAGCCACGGGTCCAGGCGCTAACCCCTAAGCCACATCCCTTACAGCCGAGGGAAATGTGGGTTTGGCTTGCCCAGGGCCCCACTGAAGCTCATCTCTACTAGGCCAGGGAAGGGAGGAGGCCAGATAGGGATCCCCGTGGTAAACCCTCCCCCCACTAGATGGATTTCTGGGACCCGAGCATCTCATCCTGGGCCCTGCTCTCCATCATCCTCCACCACCTGTGGGCTTACGCTTGGCCTGAGTCTGAGATGGCACTGCTGCCCTGATGCCCTGCTGCTCACGGGCCCATCAGACCTGAGAGATGAGCATCTTAGTCTCAGGAGAGAAGTAAGGCTGGGGGTGGGACAGAGGATGCCAAAGCACACTTGAAGGGAACCAGGACGCCTGGGTCCCTGAGCAGGGCAGAGCTACATCCCCATACCGTCTCCCTCCCACAAGTACTTCCTGTTTCACCCCCACCCCCAAGGGAGGGGTAGAGCAGCAGGTGCTGAGAGAGGGGAAGAGGGGGATGGGGCTTGTTTACTCCCCAGCTTGGGGAGACTTGGCCCAGCTGGGGAGGAACATCTCAGACCTGCCTATCTTGGTGGGTTTCCAAAGAACTGGGGACTTGGGCCTCAAGAGAGAGGAAGACCAGAGACCTGAGTCCCTGGACCAGAGCAGGGGGTGGGGGTGGGGCTAGGCAGTGAGGATGTCCAGGGCCAGAGGCTGAGAATACCAAGTTCTCTACGTGGGGAGGGTCAAGCTTTAAGACCCCTGGATCCCTGCGGAAGAGGGTTTAGACACAGTCCATCGGTCCACCTCTCCTGCTGCGAATGGAGCCCCTTCTTCCCAATGGGCCTCGGATTTATTAGATCATTATAGCCATGACAAAGCTTGAGGGGGTCTTTAGGGGGATCCTGCTTCAGGCATCTCCTGGATTACTGGGGAGCAAGTTAGAAGGGGTCAGGAGTGGAGGCTTGAGGAGGGGAGGGAAGGGGACATACAGTGGGAGAGGGGGAAGGTGATAGATTTAGGAACATGGAATGACAGAGCTGGGAAGGACCTTGGAAACCATCTGGTCCTGAGGAGATGGAGAGCGGGACAAGCCAGAAGACCTAAAAGGGGCAGTTTAAGGCAGGTCGAGGCTAGGGACTTCACGCAGGGCCCTCACGGCTTCTCCAGCTGGACATCCCCCACCCTGAGGGTGGTGGCATCCTGGTAGGTCCCCTGCAAGCCCCGGGAGATGTCCTCATACATGGCACAGTCATCGAGGTTAAGGCCCTGGAGGGGAGAGGAGGAAGCTGGAGGTCAGCCTAGGGAAGAGGGCATGTCTGCTGGGGTTTTCCCTCCACCATGGGTCAAAGGGCAGAGCCTGATCCTCCCAGTTCTCTCCCTGGGCTCTCCACCCTGAAGGGGCCTCACCTCATACAGGTTCTCGTCGTCATAGTAGTCCAGGTGGTCCACAGCGTATTTCTCATTCTGCCAACGCTTCTACAGGGAGGAAAGATGTGGGGATGGGGAGAGATCAGCCAGAGAAGGGGAGAGGGCCCAGACCCAGGATCATGGGGCCATGGGACTTAAAAACTGGCAGAGATGGACCGTGGGATTCAGCCCACCTAGCCCCCCACCTTTTACAGAAGAAGAAACTGAGGCCAGAAAAGGCAGTGTGTCCAAAAGGAACCGCAAGAACTGGAATTCAAAGCTGGGGCCTCTGGCTGCCTCCAGGAAGACTGACTGACCCCTCCCCCTGTATTTGCCTGTCCCCTTTCACTTTTCTCATCCATCAAGGAGAACTTGCTAAGTGCCAGAAAAGGGTACATGGAGGAACTCGGAGAGTGGGCCCAAAGAAGCCTGGGCGGGGGGCAATCAGGTCTACCAGAGTGGGATTGAAGGTCCACAGAGGAAACGAAAAGAGTGGTGAGAATCGTGGATGCCCAAGTCCCTGAGGGGAAGGAAGAGGAGCCTGTGGGGTCAGGGTGGCTAGGTCTTTGAGGGGATTGGGGAGTCCCCCAAAGGAGTCTTACCCTGAAGAGCAGAAGGGTCCCAGGGATGACAGCACAGAAAAGCAGAATGATTCCCTCGGCGGTGATAATCCTGTTCTTGGTGGCCTCTCCCATGTCCAGGAAGGGTCTAGGTATTGGCTCTAAGAAGGGGGAAGGAAGGGAGAGATTGACTTGGGCGTCAGCCCTGCCTGTACCAACCAGGACCAGAATGCCCAGGGCCACCCGTACCCCTGCCCTCTCCACCTTCCCAACCTGGGAGCTGACCATGGAGGTAAGGACAAGAGCACAGAGCTAAGGGGGCAAAGTCCCACCAGCTCCCCTCCCAGACTTCAAGCTTTATATATTGTTTTCTTCACAGCAGAGGGTAAAAGTATAGTGGTGAGTCCTGAATATGGTCCTGCCTTTGCCTCTTAGTAGAGCACCTAACCTGGAGTTGAATTCAAATCCAGCCTCAGATACTTCCTAGCTGTGTGACCCTGGACGAGTCACTTCACCCTGTTTACCTCAGCTTCCTCTTCTATAAAATGAGCTGGAGAGGGAAATAGCAACCACTTCAGTATCTTTGCCAAGAAAACCCGAAATGGAATCATGAAGAATCAAACATGGCTAGATGACCCTAGACGAGTGCCTTCCTCTCTGTGGGTCTCAGAGGTCTCACTTGTCAAATGGGGATAATAATAGTCTCAGTGCTCAGGTGCTCATCTAGAAGAGGACCCTCGAGGTCATGGAGTCCAACTCCACGTTACAGATGAACAAACAGAGGCCACAGAACTGAAGCAACCTCCTCAAGGTCATACTGGGAGTAAGTGGGAGAGTCCTTGGATTCCCAAGCCTTGGGGGGGAGGGGTTCCCACTTGGGTCATCTAATGGGTTATTGAGAGGAAAAGGACTCCAGCAACCAGAAGAGAGACCCAGGTGACCCTTCATGATGTGCAAAGGTCACTGGCCCCATTTTACAGAAGAAACTGAAGGCTGATCCCCAAGGCAAATGGCCCAGCCTGGACGTGAGGTCCTCAGCCTTGGATTTCTCAGGTAGTGCAGAGAGCTTCTGGAACCACCATCAGGAAAGTGAGCAGAAACCCTTTGCCATCTCCTTGCCCTCTTCGGGGGGTTCCAGACGCCTGGGCCCCAAGAGAGACCTGGGCACCCAGGTCCAGGGGAGAACAGAGCTGAAGAATTAGGACAACTATGTCTAGGAGAGGTAAGGGTGGGAGAAAGGATGCCATGACAACCTAACCCACTTTTCAAGAGAGCTTTATGGCTTGTAAATCCACTTTAGGGGATTTACAGTCACTTCATTGAACCTTCTGGTTCAATGGAGGGAGCCTGGACTCTAAGGGTTGCTTCTGGGCTTGGGGGTAGTGTGGGGGGCATTAGGAGACCTGAAAGTCAGGGAACTGACTTACCTCGAACCCTGAGGTAGGTGCCGCAGGACTCCGAGCCTGGGCCGCCCATGATGGAGACCTTACATTGGTAGATGCCTCCATCACTCTTTTTCACTCCCCAGAGGATCAGGGTCCCATTGAGCTCAGATGCCTTCTCCACCTGGACCTTGGGCCACTTGAGGTTGCCCAAAACGACTCGCCACCAAGTCACATTGGCCTTGGGGCCCCCGTCATGTTCACAGGGCAGATGGGCTATGCCCCCTACGGGCACCGTCACTGAAGGGGGAACAGGATACACCTGCAGACCCCAGGTTTGGGAGCCTGGGAGTGTGGGACAGGGGAAGAGAGAGCCCTTAGAGCAAGGATCTCTAAGCATCCATCTCATATCTGCCAATGAAGTGAAACAGGGAGAGCCCCAAACTTGATGCCTAAAGGTCGTGAAGTATGTGGGGCAGAGGGAGGGGCTCTTCCTTTTCTGGCCCTTAGGGTCCTCCTTGGAAAAAGATGGGGTTCAGTTTGATTTCTGAATTCCACATCTCTCTGTTCTGACCTTCTGGGATGTGTCCTAAAGGCCCTCCTGACTCTGACATTCCCTGTTCTAAGGGTCTTCCCAGCTCTGTCATTCCCTGTTCTANGTCTTCCCAGCTCTGTCATTCCCTGTTCTAAGCTCCCTCCCAGCTCTGTCATTCCCTATTCTAAGCTCCCTCCCAGCTCTGACATTCCCTGTTCTAAGCTCCCTCCTATCTCTGATATTCCCTGTTCTAAGGGTCTTCCCAGCTCTGACATTCCCTGTTCTAAAACCCTTCTAAGCCCTCTCCAGGCTCTAACGCCATCTCTGGGATCCCAGAAAATGGAAGCTTTAGTCTGGACCTATTTAATCCAAACCCTGAGAGTCTAGTGATGAGAAAACAGGCCCAGGGAGGGAGGAGGATGTGCCCGGCTCACCCTTGGAGTCACTGACCCGTAGGGTGTCAGAGCCCGTCCCAGCTCTCTAGCCCAACTCCCTGGAGAGCCAGGGTGGGAGGGGGCCGGAGAGGCCCCAGAGGGCCAGGGACTTGCCCAACATCCCCCAAACAAGGCGAGGGCAGAGGAAAGGCTCACCATGCACAAGGCACCAGGACGTGGAGCTTTCTACTCTACTTCAGGCTCAGGAATTCTCAAAATCCCGCCCCGCCCCAGTTGCCCTTCCCCAATCCCACCGAGGGGCTGGAGGGGCTCAGGGAGGGACAGCTTTATTTCTTCCTTCCGCCCTGGGAGAGTAAGGAGGCCGGAGGAGGGCTCTGGCTCTCCAGACCCCTCACACCAGCCTTCCCTCTCCCCAGAGCCCAGACTCCTTTCCATGTTCCTCCTGAAGAGTTTAAGGGAGAGCCTTCTAGAGACCCAGAGAGAAGGGAAGAGACCTGAGTGGGATGTCAGGAGATGGGACCCTAGGGGAGTGCCTTGCCTCAGTTTCCCCACGTGATGGGCCGGTCTGTGGGTGTATGGTTTGGTATTGGACCTTAGAGAAGTCCCCTGGCCCTTTTCTAGATCTCCACTCCTCCCTCTACAAAGCAGACCCAGTGATCACTGGCGCGATGGTCCACCCTTCCTGGGCCTGTTCTCTCCCCCCCCCCCCCCCGCTCCTCACCCCGAACCCTGCCCGGATCTGGGTCCCTCTCCAAAAACCCCTCATTCCCCTTCATGCCAATGCGGACACCTACCAGGGCTCAGGGCAGAGAGGAGGAGAAGGGCGCAGGGCAGGCTCAGGCCGGGCATCATCCCCAGAAGGTCCCAGCCCGGCTGGAACAGAGCTTCGGAAGGAGCGGAGGCGTCTTTGCTCGTGGGGCGATGCTTCCTGCGGCCCCTGCCAGGAGATGAGCTCCGCTGCTCCCCGGGGCCGGCCCGGCCGGGACAGAGAGCAGCTGGGCGGGCCTTTGGGGCCGAGAATGTCACGGCTGGGGGGCCCCTCAGAGACACCGACTATGTTTTACTACGGGCCGAGCCTGCCGCCGATGCCCACCTGAAACAGACGCCCCTGCCTGCCTTCCGGGGGACACGAGGCAGTCGAGGCCTAAAAGGATGAGCCGTGCAGGGGCTTCGGCTTGTAGAAATTAGAGAACCCGGAGGGCCAATCTCCAAAATGGCGGCCCCCACCTGGAGCTGCCCAATGGGAGAAGCAGATGAGGGAGGAGGAGGGCCTTCAGGCCCCCAGAAGGGAAGCTCTGGGGTGGGGGGGGCAGCACTTTCCCCAGGCTGGACCCCCTGGGCTTGGGCTCTTTTATCCTCATGAAATCTTTTCAACATACAGGAAAATCCGGCCGAAATCCTGGCTCTGCCACCTCCTCATGCTATGGCCTTGGCCATCCTTTCCCATGTCCCACGCCCAGGGCTTTGCTTCCTCCTCTGCCCCACCCTGCATATATAGCTTTTGTGTAGGCCTATTTGGTTGTGGTCGGCCCCACTAGAGTGTGAGCGCCCCGTCCTCCCGTGGCAGCCTTAGGGCTTAGCACAGGGCCTGGCACATAGTAGGCACTTAATGAACCTTGACTGATTTATTGATTTGTATCCCCAGAGCAGAGCACAAGTGCTCGGCACACTTTTTTCAGTCATATCTAACTCTTTGTGACCCCATTGGGGGTTTCCTTGGCAAAAAATACTAGAGTGGTTTGCTGTTTCCTTCTTCAGCTCATTTTACAGATGAGGAAACTGAGGCAAACAGAGTGAAGTGACTTGGCCAGGGTCTAGAGTCTGAGGCCAGATTTGAACTTGGGAAGTAGAGTATTCTAAACTCTAGGCTGAGCATTCTATCCACTGTGCCACCCAGCTGCCTGGCACGCAGTAGGTGCTTAATGTTTATTGATTTATTTTATTCACTACTCAAGTTCAGAATGAAAATAAAACCCGTTTCCTTGACCCAGCCATCCCCTCAAGTAATCCCATGTCTCTGCTCTTAACTCTAGAAAGGACCGATTTCCATTCCGCTCCCATCACAAATGGCCGTCATTCCCCAATACACCAGCCTCTTGCCAACCCTCATCCTATGTGGCCTCTGCTCTCCTCTCAATATGCCCACCCTTGGGTGCTCTCCCCCATTTCCACAGATAGGATTGTTTCTATGGAGACGATTCAGCCGTTGATTGGCTCTCTCTGGAGCTCCAGGCCCACATCACCAACTGGCTCCTGGACATTTCAGCCTGGACGCTCCGGAGGCATCTCAGACGTGACATCCCCAAACTGGTCTATGTCCATGGAAGTCCCCCGGGCTTGGGCTCCCGGCTTGGAGCCATCGGAGGCTCTGCATTGTCCATCATATCCTATTTAGTCAGTGGCCAAGTCTTGTGGATTCCAGCCCTGGAATCTGATAGGGCTGCACCGGAGACACTCTTTTAGGGTTTAATCTGCATTTTCAACATTTTCTCCAGCCCTTTTTTATGGGTCAACAATCCAGAAACAGAAAGCCAAACCCCGATGGGTAGCTTTGCCAATATCCGAGGCATAAATGCTCCCACTGAAAACAGGGAGACGAGGTGAAGGCCTGCTGCCAAAGTCCAGGGGAGAGGGGCTCTGGGCTTAATCTCCATGAGGGGAGACAGGGAGGCAAAGAGAGGGGAGAGATGGGAGACAGAAGGAGGAAGACAGATTGAAGGAAAGGGACAAATGGAGGATGGAGAGATAGAATGACTGAATTCACCACTGATCTTTTCTTCTCTGAAACCCCAATCCCTTTCTTCCCAATTCTCTATCTCTCTTAATTCTCCTCTCAGCCTGCCTTCTTTCCTCTTTCTTTCTTTCTTTCTTTCTTTCTTTCTTTCTTTCTTTCTTTCTTTCTTTCTTTCTTTCTTTCTTTCTTTCTTTCTTTCCTTCTTTTTC
>NW_025348194.1:0-1915 GCF_016433145.1 Gracilinanus agilis | reverse complement strand
GAGAGAGAGAGAGAGAGAGAGAGAGAGAGAGAGAGAGAGAGAGATCTGGTAGCACATTGAGGAGAGACTAGAACTTGTTATCAGATGAGCTGTTAGGAGATTGTGATTGTTATGCAAATCCATTCAGTCACTAGGTGACCTTGGGAAAGTCACTTAACCTGATTGAGCTTCAGTTTCCTTATCTATAAAAAGGAGTAAGTTGAGCCAGATGACCTTTAAGGTCCTATCTAATTCTACTCAAGTTCTAGCTAATTCTATCTAAGGTCCTATTCAAACTCCCCAGTTGTCTTAAAAGGGCCAAATCAATGATCCTATTTAATTCAACAAGCTTTCTTAAATGCTGACTATGTGCCAGATCCTAGGTCTACAAAGCAAAATAACGAAAACAGCCCTTGCACTCAAGGAATTTATCTTGGGATAGGGGTGGGGGTGGGGGTGGGGGGTCAAACATGTTGACAGATAGGAAAAGACAAAACATTTTGATTTGGGAATGGGAAGAGGGATATGATTCCTTTACCATCATGAAGCAACTCATTCCACTTTGAGATAAAGTTGTTTTTTTTTCCCTCATATGTAAATAAAATATGCCTCCCTGTCATTGGTACTAGTATTTGCTGTCTTCTGGCACTGTGAGAAGTTATTAAAGAAAAAGAGTCAGTATCTTACTTCAAGGCTGCCGTGAAAGATGCCAGGCTTGTGTCCCCATTTTGCAAGGGGATATAACCAAACAGAGCTACAGAAACTTGTCTTAAGATCAAAAATGAGGATGCAACAGAGAACTAGAGTTCAAACTCACAGATGACTGTATGTAATCTTTTAATCTGTATCTTTATTCAGACCTCTGACTGAAGGGAGTTGGGGAGAAAGGAAAGGCAGTATTTATTATATAGGTGGTCAACATAGATTGTCCATTTCCCCACAAAAAAAGAGAAAAAAATTACCTCTAAAGTCTTTAACAGAATTAGAAACTCCAGTCCTGATCAAGTACTTTTCTTACCCATAATTCCCTCGAATGTCAAGAGCAACCTAAAGAACAGGGTTCAAAGTGCTGGTTAACTTGAGTACCACATCCTGTTACTTTTCACTCCATGAAAGTAGTAACAATCAAGATGGCATATCAAGGACAGAGCATGGTGCATCCAGTGTTTAAGTCTGAAAAAGAATAGACAGGAATTGCATCTATACAACTCCCCAAACATCTGGAGAAAAAAAATGAAGACATTCAATCACCCAGATGTTCAGTTTACAAAGCACTGAACCTCCAGGTACTTGGAAACATCAGAATGATGGAGTGTTTTGCCAAGTGCCAAAACATCTGGATAATATACAAGTGCATCCTCTGTTTAAAGCAGTAACAGTTGTATTTCCACTTGCAAAAATGGCAAGGAAGGAAGGAAGGAAGGAAGGAAGGAAGGAAGGAAGGAAGGAAGNTGGCAAGGAAGGAAGGAAGGAAGGAAGGAAGGAAGGAAGGAAGGAAGGAAGGAAGGAGGAAGGAAGAAGGAAGGAAGGAAGGAAGGAAAGGACATTTGCATTTTCCTGATACTTTCAAGCTAACTACCTCTTCAGTTTTCATTTTCCCTTTAAGAGGAGTCATATAACCTGAGAGGAAGCTCTCAGCAACCACAGCAGTAACAACTACAATGAAAACTAGACTACTAATACCCCCAACCACAGAATGTAAAACCTGCAAAATCAAGAAGAATCAAGGGTGTGTTTTTGTTCATCTCTTAATGCTTCTGTGTTGTTGTTTTCTGAAGATAATATTGCCATGAAACTAGAAGAGAATGAATTATGATCTTCATTTTACATATGGGGAAAATGACACTAGAAATGAAATAAGTGCTTCACAAACCTTAAAGCGCTATATAAATTATTTTTGCTTTATAAATACCATTTATATAATAATTATTAAATA
>NW_025348193.1:3583-4611 GCF_016433145.1 Gracilinanus agilis | reverse complement strand
AAAATTATATATATAGTATTTGTGTGCTTATAAATATATATTATTTGTGGTCAAATGTATGAGATTTTCTTCCATTTCCTAAAGATTAGAGAATCATAAATTTAAATCTTGACAGAACAATAGAGCTCAATAGATCCTACTCTCTTTTTACAGATGAGAAAAATGAAGCACAAAATGTTTAAATGATTTGCCCAATATCACATAGCTGTGCAGCATATACAGGTATTATGATATAGGCTGTACACTGCTATCAAATAATAGACATCTTCATATTCATTTAATTATGAAAGGATACACATATCACTTAGAGAATAATAATGGAGGAAATGAAGTGAAAATAATAATTTTAATCTACATTAAGATTTGAGATCTGACATTTTTCATTTGAAATCTACTTCTCTATCTACTATACCATTCTGCTTTTCCTTTTGAGAATCAAATAAAAGTTCTCTAATCATGTGATTATATTTTAATATCATTTTTTACTTTCTATATTTTAACACTTTTGGATAATTAGAATAACAGACAAAATTGAACAGGGACTTTAATGTCATCAAATTAGATGCCATTTTTATAAATAATGGCATCATATTATACAGAAGTATAAAGGTATTTTAATTCAAGACTTGACACATGGCAGGATTGTTCACTAGAGCATAGAGAAGGCCCAATCCTTTTTCCAATAACTTGTCCTGAAGGTATACAAATAATTCCTTTGAGAAATCTTAAAGTCACGATTTTCTTTTTATAATGATATTGTTTGTATTTTGTCTCCAATATCATTTGATCATAGATTTAGCAAGTTGATAGGAACCTCAGGGAATCACCTGGGAAAGAATTTGTAATTCTCTCTCCAACTTCTATAACTACTGATCCTGCAGGCAAATGATTTTAACCAAATTTGGAATATTCTTTTCTCTGACTCTCTGTCTCCTTCTCACTCTCTCTGTTCTCTGTGTCTCTGTTTTTCTATGTCTCCTCTCTCTCTCTCTCTCTCTCTCTCTCTCTCTCTCTCTCTCTCTCTCTCT
>NW_025348193.1:0-3576 GCF_016433145.1 Gracilinanus agilis | reverse complement strand
TCTCTCTCTCTCTCTCTCTCTCTCTCTCTCTCTCTCTCTCTCTCTCTGTCTATCTGTCTCTCTCTGTCTGTCTCTCTCTGTCTCTCTGTCTCTCTCTCTCTGTGTCTGTCTGTCTGTCTGTCTCCCTCCCCAGATATACCCTTTTCCACTTTTGTACAGTATATATATTTTCTCAGTATTGAATGTGTAACCACTCTAAATCCATGTTTTGTTAGAATGCCAGTCCTAACTTGAAAAACAAATTACTCTTATGTTTCTCCAAATAAACAACAGAATTTCATATTGGGAAAGGGGTAGAGAAGCAACATATAAATGAGATTTTCAGTTCTTTTAGTAGTGATAAATAGGATGAAAAATCAGTATTATATTTATTTTCTCTTCTTATATGGAATGATTTTTCTAAAAGTTACTGAATTTATCAAGCAAAAATAACTTCAAAATGGTCAAAAGTATTTATTCTGTGTGTTATTATGCTAGAATGTAGAAAGAGTGCTGCATCTGGAATCAATAAGTATTGAGTTCAAAACCAGCCTCAGAGATTGCTAGTCATATGACCTAGGCAAATCTCATATCCTCTATTTCCCTTAATCAGTTTTCTCATCTTTAAAAAGGAGAAAACAATTGGATATCTCTCAATGTTGTTGTGAGGTTAAAAATGAGATACTATTTGTATTGGACTATGTAAATGTTATTATCATGATCATGATCATGTTTTTTATTATACCCATATAATAATATAAGCCTAAAGTCAGGAAGACTCAAATCCAAATCCCATCTTATACATTACCTGTGTGACTAGTGAAGTCACTGAATCTCTTCCTCAGTTTGCTGATCAATAAAAGGATAATAATAGCACTTAACTTCAAACTTTTTATGAGGATCAAATGAGATAGTATTTACAAGCTTTGAAGTACTATCTAAATGCTAGCTACATTTTAAAATATTTTATAAATAAAATTAATCACTTTTAGAAAACTTAACTAGTGGAACTACATTATTATTTATGTAATAATATTAATAATAGCTAAAATATATAGAATGTGGTAAGTACATAAAGTACATCATATAGATTTCAATTAATCTTCTCAACATTGAAAATTAGGATTTGTAGATAGTATTACCTCAATTTTACAAATAAAAATAAGATTGATTGAAGTTCAATAGTAATGCCTGGAGGTGGCATTTGAGCTGTAGTATGGGTCAAAAGGAATCATAATCATGGAGAAGCACTTCAGAATTAGGGAATCTAGGCACCAATAATAAATTTAATATTACGTAATGTGCAAGAAATACCTGAAAATTAATTATTCTAACTTTGATCTTTCCCTTTACCTAATTTATCCAGAAATTTCAAACTCATATATTTCTTTGTTTGGCGTAACATCCTCTTAAACAAAAAATAAAGACAAAATTCTTCATCTCTCCTTCAAGGGTTTCCGTTATCCAACTTTTAAGTTATGTTAAGAGCAATTGGGGTAACCGCAAGGAACATTTTTCTTATAACAACATTCTTCTCTCTCAGTACTGAGTGAGCCTTTTAACTTCCCTAAGCCTCTCACCTACATAGAAATTTTAGAGAGGAGCTAAATAGATGCAAAGATTAGGGATATTTACCTTGCCTTCTGAGAAATCATTCCCTCAGGGATCTGTCCACTTCTTAATTTGTGAAAATATGCATCTTAAGGATCTTAAGAAGTATTGTTAGTGCTCTGAAAACAGAAGTAGTCATAAAAGTTACTCTCTTAGATTATTTAAAGGTACCAAAATGAGGCTGTAAGATTTTGTTTTTACAATTAATATTTCTTGAAAGCTTGGAATCCTTTTAGGGCCTTGGCCCAAATGAAAGTATGAACAATCTTCAGAGTGTACATGTTGATCCATATTTAACATAAAGTCCCATATGTTCCTATTGACTTGAGTTGTAATGGTAGAACATAAAATATAATGTACCTCTGTTAGTAGAACTCTTTAAATTTATTTTCCAGAACCACTGAGATTTCCATAAACAGATTTTATTAACTTTCCTCATTTTTTACTGATCTTCCTATGAATTAATATACAGAGTTCTCCAAGGTGTACTAGAAGTTTTCTAATTTCACTTTGGAATGCAAGTCTAAAACATCTCATTCCAGCTAGACACTCCATTCAAATGTATAACCAAATTAATGAGATTGACTATCATATACTTCAAATAGTTCCTAGGATAGTAAAATGATGTAAAGGGGATCTTAAAGAATGGTCAGCCATACCAGAAGAAAAGAGGATGAAATTGACACACAACCCATGGCATGAAATTTTTTCTTTTTAAATTAATTTCTAATTGCATTGAATTTCACTTAAAATATTACCTGGAAAATGAATTGCACTCTGAGAACTACTTTTCCTTTAATCCAGAGTCCAGCATCTTTTATTCCATAGAGACTTCCTATATCATAGCATAGCATATTATGTCTTTAAAACAAAGAGGTACCTTAGAGTCCAAATATTTCACCTATTCATTTTATAGTTGAGGATATGGAAGCCTAGAGGTAAAATAGATTGTCTAAATTCACATACATAATAAATCCCAGAACTTAGCTTCGAAATCAGAATCTTTTATTTCAAATCTAGCCATTCCACTATATTTTTCTGCCATAACACATTCTTTACTCTGTCATTCAATTTCAAGAAATGTACACAGGATGGACCTTATTCCTTCTTTCATGCAAATGGAAACTCACCCATGTTTGTCCATGTTTTTCCATAAATTATGCATCAAGGATCTCTCTAATGCCTTGGATGCTCTCAACTAAGTCTTTATTATTCAGGAGGTACCAAAGCAGCATATGAGTTATTCATCTGTTGTTCTGTAATCATACCATGTCACTATACTATTGCCTTTTTTGTTCATACACGTCCTGAACAACATGATTTATGCCACACCTTGAATATAACTCATTTTAAACTATATACTATAGCATATCCATGTCAACAATGCATCTATTCACTGTGCTTTGGCCTAATATTCTAAATTATGGGTTCTTAGAGGCACTTCATGATTCACAACTATTTACCTTTCCTAGAAAAATGCTGGAAGTTAAATTCATTTTCACTAAGATTTGAGGACATTCCATCTTTTAGTTCACAATTTGTTATTTACCTCTCTAAAATCATGTTGACATCTAGTTGTTTCATGGGTATAAAATGCATTTTCCAGCTAAATTGTAAGTGACAATTTCCTTGTGTTCTTCCTCTTTTTATCTCCATTATGGGCCTGAGTCCTGGCCTTCCTGCATTACCTCTGGACACTATGGGCCAGCAGTTGTTTAACATTTTATTGATAAATAAAGTTACTAATGTACATTAATTCAAATCTGTTTATACTGTGCTTTAAAGATTTAGGGCAAGGAAGATTGGAATGAATATTTTGAGTAAATTCACTGGAGTTTTCCAAAAACTTATAACCTATTTACTTTTATTTTCCTTCCTTACTCTTCCTCTCTTCTTCCCCTCTCTAAGTTCTCTCTCTCTCTCTCTCTCTCTCTCTCTCTCTCTCTCTCTCTCTCTCTCTCTCTCTCTCTCACACACACACACACA
>NW_025348192.1:0-1345 GCF_016433145.1 Gracilinanus agilis | reverse complement strand
AGACAAGGGATGATGACTAGAGGAGGAGGAGGAGGAAGAGGAGGATGTTAATGGCTATAGTATAGTAATATAGTGGAGTGAGTGAGAGCTGGCTTTGAATATAGAAAGATGAGGGTTCATGTCTCTTGAGACTAAAAAGTTCAGGGAAGGTTCTGACCTATATGTATAGAAGAAATTATCTAATTCTGGAGTATTCTATCCAATGACAATAAACACTTGCCCTTCGATGTTTACATAGTGATTTCCCCTATTAAAGAAAACTAATTTAGTTTAGGTGCTAGAGAGCTAAAAATAGAATCAGGAAAATCTGGGTTCAAGTATCATCTGGTACATATAGTGGCTGTGTGTCCTTGGGCAAGACAGTTTACTTTGATTCCTCATACAATAATTTTCTAACTGATAGAGGAAGTTCCTCACAGCTTCCTTAAAAAAATAATTCTTTCTCTCTCTCTCTCTCTCTCTCTCTCTCTCTCTCTCTCTCTCTCTCTNTCTCTCTCTCTCTCTCTCTCTCTCTCTCTCTCTCTCTCTCTCTCTCTCTCTCTCTCTCTCTCCTGCATATGTATATATGCACACATAAATATGATTGTATATATGCATGTATATACATACATAATCTACATATGACTGTACTTTTGCATCTGTTTTCTATCTATAACTTTAATCAGAAAACCACTTCCCTAGTTCAGGCCCTCATTACCTCTAGCCTTGGCAAACTTCCTAAATTGTCTCCCTACCTCATCTTTCCCCATTCCAATTCACTTTCCATTCATCTGCCAAATATATTTTTATAAAGCATCTGCCTGAGGTTATCACCTACACCATCACTTCCTCACCTCAGTTCAATAAGCTGTAGTGACTCCTTGTGACCTTCAGGATGAATTATAGCCCCCTGTTTGACAATTAAAACTCGTCGTAACCTAACCCATTCTTAACTTTCCATTGCTCTATATTTTACTCCCTTCTCCACTCTTCAATAGGGCTATCCTATATTATTTCCCATTCCTGAAACAAAATATGCCTTCTCACATCTGACTATTTTTGCATTGGCTTTTCCATTCTGTGCTGTGAATGTTCTGCACCACTTCTCTCTGCCTTTTAGTTTACCCAACCTTCTCCAAAATACAATTCATGTGTTTCTTTCTGCATAAGGCTTGGTTCAGAAGGAACCTGGATACTTCTATGTCTCATGTGTATCTATAGCCTTAAATATTTTCTTCCTCCATAGAATGTAAGCTCCTCCAAGGTAGGGACTGTTTTCCCCTTTCTTTGTATCCTTAGCTTTTAGCACAGTATCCGGCATATAGTAAGTCCTTAATAAAAACCTGTTGACTATCTATCTATTTAT
>NW_025348191.1:0-6682 GCF_016433145.1 Gracilinanus agilis | reverse complement strand
ACTATATGTAATATATAATAAAATAATATAAACAG
This sequence comes from Gracilinanus agilis, assembly GCF_016433145.1. Lineage (NCBI taxonomy): Eukaryota > Metazoa > Chordata > Mammalia > Didelphimorphia > Didelphidae > Gracilinanus > Gracilinanus agilis. The sequence goes on along the minus strand of NW_025348191.1, from coordinate 6,647 downwards.
AAAAAAATATATATACATATATATATGAACAAATTCATGCTTAGATGAGAATGATGATAACCACAGCTATGGTTACCCCTTAACAGGGGTGAGGAGGATAGAAGGAGAATAACTGCTTATTAACCAAATCTAACTAATGAATCTAATTAATGAAATTTCAGACTGTGAAGAGATCCTCTACAGAATTCATACACTTAATAACTCTTACATTGGTGAGAAATTTATCTTAGTTTTCAAAATTTTTATGGTCAATACAAGTTGAGAAGGTACCAAATATGACCCTACAGATGGAATGTTTGCTATTTGTGATCAGATAGCTTATGTATGAAGTCACAGAAGGTTGACCACCAAATGATGAATTATTTTGACTATGTTACACCATGGAATATATGAGAAATTGCTCTCATAACACTGTGCCATTTTCTTTATATGATAATAGTGAAAGAGTATCTGGAGAGAGTTACTAAGATCACACAGCTATTAGACTTCCTATTTAAGCATTTATTTTAACTGTGATCCTATTAATATGCAAAATTTTCTAATTGTCAATGATCTGATAAAACTATTAGATTAATTGAACTACATTCATATTGACATTACTACAAGTGGAATCAGAAGACATAAAGAAGGTGCAGTTAAATGGAAGGACAGAACTCAGACCAGCCCAACATGCTGTGATTCCACTAGATGTAATAAAGCTTCAGAACAGGAACAAGTCCAGTCCAAGCTTCTCAACATAGGAAGAAAAGACAAAGTGGGGAATTGGTCTAGCTTAAGCCACTCAACATGGACAGAAAAGTCAGAGAGGGCAGGAAACCTACAAACTCTCAGGTAATAAGAGAGCACTTGAGGCAGCAAGGCAGCAGACTGGGGACCGGCACAGCTAAAGGTACCAAAGAGATAGTAAAAGCAAAGATAGCAGGAAAGCTAATCCCATGTGCTATCAGAGTGCTTCAGGCAGCAAGGCCCAGAGCAGAGGATCTGCCCAGCCCAAGCCACTTGGTAGGGACAGAGAAGCAGCAGAGCAGGGACCAGCCCAGCCCATGAAACAATAGAGGAATTGGTAACAAGGAGTGCTGGATCTAGCTACAGAAAACAGCTGTAAACCTCAGATCAAGTCAGCAAGACCATCCCTTCTTCAGACACACAGTGGGAAACAAAGACAGCCAGACCTACCCAAATTACCAGAAAAGAATACTCTGTAGCCTCGGAGCAGTAGTTCTACCACAGGAATAACAGAGAAGAACTTCAACAGTTAGATAAGCTAATGGGGAGGGGGGAGGTATGAATAACTAGAAAAATGAGCAAAAGGGAAAAAAAAAACCCTGATCTTAGAAAGTTGCTTCACTGACAGAGAATACCAAAATATAAACTCAAAAGAAGGCAACAATACCAAAAGAAACACGTAAAGCCTGAAAAGAAAGTGAAAAGATGCCAAGCTCCAAAAGAACTCCTGAAAGAACTTGAAAAGAAGTTAAAATACCAAGAAATAAAGAGAATTGACAAAAAAAAAACCCAAACTCAACAGCTGGAGGGAAGGATTTGCTGAAGAAATCAACTCTCTAAAAACAGGAATAGGGCAAAAGGAAATGGAGACACAAAAATGCATCAAAGAAAATAATTCCCTAAGGAATAAAATGAAGCAAATAGAAATGGAGCAGAAAAAAAACACCCTCCCAAAATACTCACTGAAGAAAACAACTCTTTAAAAAGTTGTTTAAAGAGCTGGCCAAATAGAAAAGGAAACACTAAAATGTAGAATTGGAAAAGCAAAAGCTAATGAATCTACAAGACATCAGGAAACAATAAGACAAAAACAATTTTAAAAATAAAAATAGGAGAAAATCTAACATCTCACTGGAAAAATGAATAACCTAGAAAAATCTAGTGCACCAAGATGGGGCTGGAGCACAGCCGGCCAGGCCCCACCACTGCAACAAGCTTTGGGCGCAGCTGAAGAAGGAGCCAAGGTTTCCAGAAGTTATCCACAGATGGTAAGGTGGGGAGAGGGTCAGACGACTGCTCAGAAGATTACGGTGTTCCCTTTGCTGGCTTTGGGTGCAAGACTCTTGTAATGCCTATACTCAAAACCAGGTCAAAGTCCCAGGGTGAAGAGGAGCACCGGCTTACAACAGCCACAGGGCAGCAGGGTTCCTGGCCACAGTTCCAAGGAATAAAAGTGTGCTTGGGGTTACCAATAGACCAGAGCACAAGCTAGGAGAGTGTTAAAAACACCTCTCCTTGAATCATAACACTATGGAAGAACTGAAAGCAGATACTCCCTGATTACTCCAATCACAATGATCTCCCTCCTTTTGACACTGAATTTCACTGTTAGGAGTACTTTTTCTACCAACGTGAGTCCAAACGCTGCCATGCCTTCTCATCCTCTGCAGTTTTTTTCCATATTTTCTCATATGATAAAAACTGCTAGAGGTCTTCCTTTTGTTCTCTTTCTATTTTAAGCATACCTTTCTCAAAATGGGAATATTTCCCTTCTTATTCGAGCACTCAAGATATCTTATTTACTCTATGTCAATTAACTTGTGATTTTGTTGGTGAAAGTACTTTCTCCAACAATGCAGATTATAAGCTCTCTACATTTTCTTATCATCTGCAATTTTAGTCAATATTTTACCATAAATCCTCCATTGAAGATTTATTCAACATGCTACAAGTTTCCGTCTGGTTCTTTTTAACTTTTCATGAATACCAATTTAGGACTCAGGCTAATCAGGAGGACTTCTCTTTTCTTTAAAAGCTGATAAATTGACAACTTTTTGCTGTTAGTTAACAAGCATTTTATTAAGCACTTACTATGTTAAGTTTCACAAATACAAAGAATGGCAAAAATATGATCCCTATTCTCAAGGAACTCATATTTTAATAGGGAAGAAAACCGGCAAATAACTACATATATACAAGATATAAACAGTATAAATGGAAGAAAGATCATCTTGGAGCAAGACTTCCTCCAGAAAGTGCAATATGTGAAAATTTATTTTTTTATATACTGTATTAGTTCCTATATATTAGGGAAGAGTTACTGTGTATTCCTTTGTCTGGGATCTGGATCAGAGATAGCAGCTAGTTTGCTGCTTTTTGCATTTTGTATGTCTTTGGGAATCCCAAAGAATGTCTTCCTTTTAACAGAATTTGGTTAATAAATAAAGGAGACAAGGGTTCTTTTCCTGTGGATGTGATTCTCTATCTGTCATTTTGGAGAAGAGCTGAGGGGCTGATGGACCACTTCTTAATTAGCTATCAACAATTAAAGATGTCTTGGGATTGTCAAGGGAGGGACTGAATAATGAGCTCCCCAAAATCTATTTATCAGGCTGCCTGACCCAGCTCGGGTTGCTCCTGGTCATAAGAGACAGTCATTGAGACCGATATCACTTTATCATCCATGATGCTGGCCTAAACAATAAATCTGATATAATCATTAGCATATATTCTTACCCCAAAATCAGTCTCTCAAGATTTTAATCCTAACAAATATGAACTGAGTTTTCAAGAAATCCAGGGAAACTGGTAGTCAAAGATGAGGAAGAAAAAACATTCTAGACATAGTCATTGCAAAAGCAGTTGAAAAAAAGAGTGTCTTGAACAGTCTGTGAAGCTGGATGGTTCTATATCTGGAGGAGAACATGGCCATAAAGGTGGAGGCCAGATTGTAAAGGGCTTTAAATCCTAAATGAAGAATTTTATATTTGATCCTAGAAGTAACAGGGACCACTGGAGTTTGTTGCATAATGGGGTGACATTATCAGACTTATGCCTTGCCAAGGTAATATCCATATATTGTTTTATGTTATTCTTGAATAAATTGTTTCATGTGTGCCAGATCCATCTCTCCAGTGAGATTATTAATTCCTTGAAGGCAAAAAATATATCATACTTTTTCTTTTGAATTCCCTAAGTTCTAAGTTCTCCATCTACAGTAAACACTCAACTCTGTTGAAAAGAATAGCACTGGCACTAGTTTTTTTTTTCCATTCTTTTCTAGCATAGTTCATGGTGACTTGAATATGTATAGCTCATTAAGACACATAATATTTAGAATATATGTGTGCCTTAACTTAGAGTGACCAATTTACTTGAAATATATGTCACAGAAGAAATGGAAAAGCAGATATTAATCAGAATCTGTCAGCAGAAGAACAACTTTGAAGAATTGTCATTTGAGCCAGATTGGAGTGACAGGAGACAAGAGAAACTGTCAGCATGAGATAGGCATCCATTGCTGCAAACTCCTGTTCTGTTTGCTTTTTACTCAGTTTCATCAAAGAACAGGTTCTTATTGCCTCCGATACCTGACTTGAGTCCCAGATCAAGAAAAGCTGGCAATGCTTATCAGCACTACTGCTTTTCCCATCTCCATGCCTTAAACAGAAATCAACAGAAGGAAGAACAGCAGGAGATGTAGAAATATGTCTCCAAAATTATAATGGAAGTCATCGAGAAAATGATTTGCTTTAGAAAAAAACTGCTTTGTAGGCAAAGTTCCAGAAATGGACCTGCACCCCAAAGATCTATTACAGATCAAACACAAAATCTGAATAAGCTCCAGATTACCTACTTAAATAAGTCATTACAAATGAAACTTAGAAGACATCTCTGTTTTCATTCATATTCTTATGTTTTTTTTAGATCTCAATTTGTCAACATTTAAATTTTATCTCACTTTTCCAGAGAAGGGAGTGATGGTGGCCTCCAAATGAATTCTATGCTAGATAAAGTTTCAAGATCAAAAGTGAAATTCCAGTCTGTCTCTGACTTCTGTCCTAAAACTTACATATTGATAGGATTAGATTGTATAGAGAGTTGTTTTTTTTTTCTTTCTGGGAACTGTTCTAAGTAAATACTAATTAAAATTAACCACAAAAATTTCTGGCATATATTTCTTGGTTCATAAGGTCATATGCTAGACAAAAGGTAAAGGAGGAGATCCAAGGTTATGAGCAAGTCCATGTGGGTGGTGAAGTCCCTCAGAAGCTCATGTTTACAGATGATATTGTAATAATAACTAGCACTTAAATAGTGCTTTATGTTTTGTAAACCACTTTACATGTTATCTCATTTAATGTTTATAACAACCCTGTGAGAAGGATATTGTTATTTTTCTCATTTTACGAATTAAGAAATTGAGGCTGAGAAAAGTAAAGTGACTTGCCCCTGGTTACACAATTAAGGTATAATCTGGGGGGGGCAGCTGGGTAGCTCAGTGGATCGAGAGCCAGGTCTAGAGATGGGAGGTCCTAGGTTCAAATCTGGCCTCAGACACTTCCCAGCTGTGTGACCCTGGGCAAGTCACTTGACCCCCATTGCCTACCCTTACCACTCTTCCATCTAGGAGCTAATACACAGAAGTTAAGGGTTTAAAAAAAAAAAAGGTACTATCTGGGGCAGGACTTAAATTCAGGTTACATAACAGGTTCTGAAACACTATTGCTTTTGAAGAACTAAAAATAATCACAGTAAGGATAAGGAGAAGACAGATATTGACTGTCAGCTACAAAACTTAACAAGAAACTCTAAAGAAGGATTGGAGTAAAGGGCATCATCAAGAAATTGTTAGACAGAAAGTAAAATTGAGTTGGTTTCATACCTCGAGTAGGGGATGATGGTTGGAAAGCAAGTGTTTCACTGAGAACCTTGTGATGATGAAGCAAGGAAAGTCTCTTAACCCAGTCATGGGCAAACTTTTTAAAGAGGGGGCCAAAGGAAAGGAAATGCTCATGTCAGTCTGTTTCTAAGGCAACTCTTTATAAGTTTCATTGTATTGTATCCTACTCATAGTATTTGTCAGATTAGGAATAATGTTACACAGCTGGATAGAACATTTCAGGGGGCTGCATCTGGCCCGCAGGCCCGTAGTTTGCCCATCACTGTCTAAAAACATTGGGTAAATGCCTGTGATAACATTTTGTCTGTGAGGAACACAGACCAAAGTCAGTAAAGTGACACAGGATGCACAGGCATGGGTGGCTTACAGGCTTCATGGCTGGGGAGTGTAAAGAGTAATAATAATGGTTGGACTGAATATGTAAGAGTTTTGGTCACCAGGAATTGGTTACACAATTCCAAATTAAAGACCCAAGTCAGGATGACTTTTATGGTAGTTTATTTACAAATAGGAAGAGTAAAAGTAGGGGAAATGAGAGAGAGAGAGAGAGAGAGAGAGAGAGAGAGAGAGAGAGAGAGAGAGNNGAGAGAGAGAGAGAGAGAGAGAGAGAGAGAGAGAGAGAGAGAGAGAGAGAGAGGAAGGAAAAGAGAGAGAGAGAGAGAGAGGCAAAGAGAGAGAGAGAAGGAGATGACAAAGCAGAAAAAAGGGAAGGAGGAAAAGGAGAAAGAAGAAGAATAAGTATCACAAATTTAGAGGAGGAAATACCTGAGAATCTCCTCATTTTTCAGATATAGAAACTTGGGTCTTGTCCAGAGTCACACAGTTAGTGTAATAGTTAAAATTAAATTATGAGGCTGCTAGTAGTTTTATTACATCGAAGTAGTGATAGTAAAGAGAAGGAAATGTAAGGAAGAGATAGAGTTGCTTCATTTGTAAAATGAACTAGAGAAGGAAATGGCAAACCCCTCCAATATCTTTGCCAAGACAACCCCAAATGGGGTCACAAAGAGTTGGACAC